>NC_046605.1:19302511-19602511 GCF_011750605.1 Drosophila busckii | reverse complement strand
AGTGCAGTTCGTGCGCGAGTGACGGATAGAACGAAGCTCATCGATCTGCAAGCTTTAAAGCTCATCTCTTTACAAGCTTGAAAGTTTTTATATATTTACATTTCCATGTATATACCAAATATAATTGGGAGCTGCACTCGACTCTTGCCTTTGTGTCAAAAAGAAAAAAATTTTTTTATTTGTTTGTGACAGCGCAATTTATGATCAAGAATATATATACTTTGTGGGTTTGGCCACGCCTCCTTCTCCCTGTTACATACATTTGCACAACTTCATAATACCCTTTTGAACTTTTTACAAAAATGTCAAAGAGTATAAAAATAATATCGAAACGAATCATGTGGGTGTTAGAGAATCTTCTCTCCCCCAACCAGTACGCATACAAACTTTACTGATGCGCCATAGACCCTTTATTAATATTATATATGTAATTACATCTGCTATCTACAAAAAACCATATTTCCGTGCTGTCAATAGAAATGGAAAAGGCCATTGACAGAGTTTGTGCAAACTGTATCTGTGAGGTTTGTCTTTCATTTGTATTTGATTTGTTTTTTGTATTGACCACAGTGTGAAATTAGTCAGCTTACTAGAATGGAAGAACGCGTATATCCAAATGCTCCGCCGTCCATGCCCTTGGCTCTGGAACCACTTCAACAAAGACGAAAGATGGCGCTGCAGCCACTGGTAACCACCCCAAGTCGCTGTGCTGGCGTGGCCGTTGGCGCCTGAACATCTGCAACAATAGGCCGCACAGCATGCGCCTGAACGTTCATCAGCCTGAAGCTGGCAAACTCTGCCCTGACAGTTGCCAAGTCTAATAAATGCTGCTGTTCGAGTTTGTTCAGCATCTATAACTCGGTGGTTAGCCGAACATTTGTAATTTTTAAAGCTGCCTGCTGATCCTCACGTACAGTTGCTCACGTTGCAATTTGTGTGCCGGACACTTGCATAGCAGGTGTTCTAGGGTTTCCCTGATCCCTGGTTCTTTACATTTCCTTCTGCCGTCCTCTTCTATCAGGCCCAGCTTCTTCGCGTGAGACAGTGTCCCGTTAGTATTTCTACCAGAAGCCTACACTAGTCGACAGTGCCATCGAAAGTGGCTCGAGGGTGTAGTCCAACAAAAAAATTTTTTTTAAACAAATATAAAAAAATTATGCTTTATTTTAACAAAGTTACGATTTAAAAATAAAAGAATGAAACGAATACAATAAGATATGCCAAGAGTTGCGATTAAAAAACAAAAGAATGTTAAAATTTTTATCTTTGAGCCGGGTTTGCCTCTTCGATATTATTTGGCCAGCCTTGCTGAATGTTCTTTCCACGGACGTAGCCGGAATGCAAAGATATTTGGCGAAAAGGCTCCCAATGGCAGGGAAATCAGTTTGATTCACGTAGAAAAAAGTAATATACTTAATTATATGCAATTTATAACTCGGCACTTTTATTTAAAATTTTTAGGGATGTAAGAAGCGCACTATCGATGACACCATCGATAGTGGATGGGCCACTATCGAAGGTGTCTGCTGCCATCAATGGTGGCTCGATAGTGCCATCGATAGGATTACACCTTAACATATAAGGATTACACGCTAGTAGGTCGCACGCTCTGCTACACGCTGCTTTGATAGTGATTGTCGGTTAGGATTACACCAGAGTTTATACTATAAGGATTACACGCTAGTTCGCTAGGATTACACCAGGTTGTTCGCAAAACAAGGATTACACGCTAGGTCGCTAGGATTACACCAGATTGCAATCAGGATTACACGCTAGTTTGCTAGGATTACACCAGGTTGTTTGCACAACAAGGATTACACGCTAGGTCACTAGGATTACACCAGATTGCTCGTATAAAATGGTTTACACGCTAGACTGTATCAACTTGATCTTTAATCACTTGACTCGTTACTTGCTTCGTTGTTCAGCTTTGCTGCCTTGGCTTGCTCCTTGATCCTTGTTCCTTGATGCGTCCAGTCCCACGTATCGACTGAACTCAACTGTCCTCCTTCTGTTTGCTCTTGCCTTTATATAGTGGCCATGTAACTGTTTCTTCTCATGCTCCTGTGTGTTGTTGTTGTGTTTCGCGCCTAGCAACAACGGTAAGTGTTGCTGGCTGGCGAATCTCACAAGATTAAATAATGAAAAATGTAGGAAACCAAATCATCGCCATAACCTTCTTCTTCTCAGGAAACGCTACTGAGAATCTAAATATATAAGTCAGAATTAAAACTTTTATAAATGAATAAAATCCAAGTTAAGCTAGGTATACATACTTTTTTTTTAAAATGCTGATATTTTTCTAAGCTCTGACCTAACTATAGTATTAAAACTCTCCTTATTCCTGATTTATCCCTAATTTTTAAGCCATAAAATCTAATCCATTTGTAATAGAAGCTCGTGGCTTTTTGCCCAGCTTAATGCTCTTACTACAAGTCTTGCAATAAGTGCCGCAATAGCTAAGAATTCTATAGACACACAATAGGCATAACTTGTATACTTCATTTATTTCAAAAAACAAAAAAAAAATATATGTATTTTGAATGCAGGCGCGTGTTTCCAGCCCCCCCGCAGTTTCTTCCACGATTGTCATTTATCTGTAAGCAACAATATTTTTGCTTAGCGCAGGTTGTGTACGGACAACTCGCTTACCTGGGCGCAGCACTTGATAAAGTGATCGTTCCTGCCAGCGTCCTAATCTATGCCCACATTGTTGCGTCGCGGCGTGTCATCCCATCGCGTGAAGAAAGTAGAAAGTTCTTCTTCCCGATCGTCGGCTCTCTCTGCAACGCAACAACGCATACCATTCAATCGTGTCAATGAAAGACAACGCGACCGCAAACCCAACAAAAACCAACCAACCGCGATCAATAACCCCAAGCCCGAGCAATGAACTCAGTCCAACATCGCAAGGCAGGGCGCGCTCTTGCTCGCCAGCGCTCTTGTTGGAAAAAACCCCATACCCTTCTCTCATGCAAACCTGCTTAGCCACGGTCACCAGTACAGTGACCTCATTAGCAAATGTAACGGCAACTTCTACAACAACTACAATAGTATCGACTGCTCGCGCAATACCATCTACTGTAATAACGGAATCTGCTGTACAAGCAAATAATGAAGCACCTTACACCAGCGCGGTGTCTTCAAAACAATGTTCGGCCGTACAAACTGGTATGGATCGCTACATACAAATAAAACGTAAGCTTAGCCCGCAGAACTCTAAACTTGGTAATCCTGTTAAAATAACTCGCGGCACCTCAAAACAATCTACAACAGAGAAGCCCATAGAAGCAAACAGATTCGCTATTTTGGCAGATAAACCCGATGACTTACCTCCTAAAGACATCGCCGCCGATTTACATTCGAGAGAAAAGTTCTAATGCTCTCGTAAACTCGATACTGAATATAATCGGACCAGACAATTTCCACATAATTCCATTAACATAGGGAAATATTCATGAAACAAAAGTCCAGACTAATACGGAAGTAAACTTCAGAATTTTGCCGAAGCATTTAAACGACAATAATAAAAACTTCTACAAATACCAATTAAAAAGCAGTAAGGGCCAGCAAGTAGTACTTAAAGGTATTGAGCGGACGTAACACCAGCTGAAGTTTCAGGCGCACTGAAGGAGAAAGGTTTTAACGTTAAAAATGTTATTAATATTTTGAATAGAGAAAGAAAACCTCAACCTCTTTTCAAGGTAGAACTTGAACCCGAAACCAAATTCAAGCCTCTGAAGAAAAATGAAGTGCATCCAAATTTTACTGTCCAGTTCCTACTACACCGCAGAATAACGGTAAAAGAGCCGCACAAAAGAAATGGACCGGTGCAGTGTAATAATTGTCAGCGATACGGCCATATTGAATGGAATATGGTCTTATTGCACGCTCCGACCAGTATGCGTTGCTGTGGAGACCCTCATGACTCCCACAAATGTCAAAAAAATAAAGATGATCCCAGCAGCAAAAAATGTGGAAACTGTGGAGGTAACCATACGGCTAACTACGGGGGCTGTCCAGTCTACAAGGAACTGAAAAGTCGTACACACCAAATACTGTCCACTGCTTCCCCCTACAGCCGATACACCTTCAGCTAATAATGAGGCTACCGACAAACCCGCAAGCTTTGCAACTGCTGGGATTCTGATTAGAAATGGAATCAAGCGCTGCTTCCACAATAGCTTTGCCACTCACTATATGCAAGCTACATCTATAGATGTACAAATGGATTCCCGTTCTTTAAAGCTTGCCACCGTATACTGTCCTCCTTGGTTTACAATATCTGAATCCCAATTCATGGACTATTTCAACTCTCTGAGCGAACAATTTATAGCAGCAGGAGATTTTAATGCCAAGCATACGCACTGGGGATCTCGACTTGTGACTCCAAAGGGAAGGCAGTTGTACAATGCAATAATAAAAGCAAGCAACAAGCTAGACTGTGTGTCACCTGGGACACCCACATATTGGCCAACAGATCACAGAAAAGTGCCGGACTTGATAGATTTTGCAGTCACAAAAAATATTCCACGCAACCTGATAAGCGCCAACTCATTATCCGATCTTTCGCCAGTACTCCTTCAACTAAATCTACTTCCAGTTGCGGTAGATAAACCATTCAGGCTAATAACGAATAAAACCAACTGGCTTAAGTACAAAAAATATGTAAGTTCGCATATTGAGTTGAATCCACGTTTGAATGACGAAGCTGATATCAACTTATCCACAATCACTCTTGAATCCGTCTTGGTCGCAGCAGCACGCATGTCAACTCCACAATCGCAAAAAAATTCGTACAATCATAGATACACGAACGTTGAAATAGAGCAACTTGTTTTAGCAAAGCGACGCGCACGGCGTGAATGGCAATCCAACAGATCACCATCTGCAAAGCAAAGGCTAAAAGACGCTACACGCAGGCTCTCAGCCGTAATATGACGTAATGTCATGAAGAAGAAGGTCCCAAAAACACTACATAGAGCAATTATCCCCAACGAGCTCCAAGTTCCCACTTTGGAGAGCACACTCAAAATTTATTTCAGCCCAATACATCATCAAACGGGATCTCACTGTCAACAGCACCAGATATCGACACATTTACGTATGAACCAATTGTATTTAGGCCACATGAGTTACTCAAAATCATAAACGAACAACTTAACCCAAAAAAAACTCCAGGATGCCACCTAATATCACCAAAAATGATTATTGAACTTCCTTCCTGTGCTGTTCGAGATATTTGCCAACTTTTCAATGCAATAACGAGACATGGACACTTCCCAGAGAGATGGAAAAAGTCGATCATCATAATTGCCGCACAATTGCCTCATCATATAAACCAGTCACAAACTTCTGAAGTCATACTTTTACAACAGGAAATTCTCAGTAGGATGTAATGCTGCCATGTCCGATGACTTCATCATCAGAGCCGGAGTTCCTCAAGGCAGCGTGCTTGGACCAACACTTTACCTTATGTACACTGCGGACATCCCAACGTGCATCAACTTTTGCTGATGACATAGCGATCCTAAGCCGCTCGAGATGCCCCAAGCAAGCAACGGAGCAACTTGCTATACATCTGGTGGTAATGGAGAAATGGCTATCCGACTGGCGAATCAAAGTTAACGAGCAAAAATGCAAACACGTAACGTTCACACTTAACAGGCAAGACTGCCCTCCACTTACTCTAAACAACACAGTGGTTCCGATAGCAAATGAAGTAACATATCTTGGCGTACACCTCGAAAGACGACTTACTTGGCGCAGCCAAGTTGAAGCCAAAAGAACACATTTAAAGCTCAAAGCCAACAGCCTCCACTAGCTTATCAATAGCCGCTTGCCCCTTAGTTTGGACCACAGCAGTGTGGATATAATGCAAAGAACTCAATCAAAAATTCTCAGAACCATCACCGGGTCACCGTGGTACGCTCGGAATGAAAACATTCACAGGGACCTTCACATATCACTCGTCAGAGAAGAGATAGCACAAATCATAGCAAAGTACTACAGCAGGCTATCAGTACATCCAAATCATCTCGCGAGAGCTCTCACGCGAGTTTCAGCAGTTCTCGTCTTCGCCGCAACGACCTTCCAATCCAGCGCTAATTATTAGGACCATGTAGTCTCTATTCAGTTAAAATTAAACTGTTAGATAATGTATTATTTTAAGATTTACAACCTTATTGTTAGACTCATAAAGAGAAGATCCAATAAAAACAAACTTAGCTTAAAAAAAAAAAACTTGCTTTCAACAAACTCACGCGACAATCTATCTACTTGATGAAACACCAGAGCCCCTTACAACAAATGCACACCGGATCAGGACCCTGCTTGACTGTTTTATTAAAATTAGATATAAGTGAATCTAAACTCAAATTACTACTAACTGCATGAGCTGGACTATCTTCTCTAACCTGCCTATTTCTATTAACATTCATTCTATTTTCTGCCTCTCGATTATCTTGAAGAGATATACTGACTAACTCTCTGCGACAAACTGCTATTAGCATCAAAAGCTGCTTGGCGCGCCTGCTCAATTATTCTACGAATTGGAATCTCTCTAACGTGCGACCTAAGGACTCTATGCCTAGCTCTTTTTAAAAGTCGTTGGTCAGTATTTTGTCTTCGTTGCGTTCGTTGTTGAGTATTGAGTTCCTCTTCGAGTGCCCGAATAACCGGGTCTTGTCTGCATCTACAGCGACGCGAGGTATTGGCTGATTGCTCTTGCTCACGAAGCGAAGTTGCACGGCAACTAATATGCTCAGCTGAATAACCGGGTCTTGTCTACGCCTGGATCGACGCGAGGTATCTGCAGCTTGCTCTTGCTCGCGAAGGACAATATTTGAGCAGCGAGCTTGCTATAGTCTGTCTATAGTCACTGTCCGCCCTACGCAACCTTTGCAAAAGTTTATTTCCTTCTCTCTCTATTAGCCTGATCTACATTTGCCCTCTGTAACTGATTTCTAATTCATTGCCTTTGGGCTCTCTGCGACGCTGAAACTCTAGTTGTTCTAGGCATATTATATCAAAAAATTGACACAAGACTCACAAAACAAAAGAATGCAAAAACTCACAAAAAGCAAACAAAAACTATTTTGAATACTTGGGGAAAACTAAAAAATGCTGGAACAAATAATAATGTGTATATTATAATTATTTATATAATATATTATTTATATATTAAAGAAAAGAAGAATATTAATATAAATATAATATAAAATATTTATAAATATAATTTAATATATATATATATATAAACTTGCGGTTGTAATTGCTTTGAAGTGGGTGGCTGAAGCCACCCAATAGTGTTGTGCTGACAGCTACAAGCGCGAACGCGAATGTGGGAGTCCTGTCAAGCCTAAGCTCAAGACGCGTTCACACCAATTAAAAATCGCGAAACCGTAACCGAAGTTAATCAAACTTATACATAAGTACATCTATGTATATATATGTGTGCACGTATATATTGCGAAGGCTGTAAGCACTACATTCAACGCAACAAAATCAAAAAATCAAGCACTATATACGCACATGATACATTCAGGTTCACAAAGCATACACAACACACTCACAAACTTAGAAAACAGTAGTTAAGCCAATAATTCAATAATTAAATTTAAAATGTTCTTGCAAAATTTTAATGTCCTTATATTATTATTATTATTTTCAAATGTACGATTTTCACTCACACAATCATGCTAATAATTTTTCTTAAATATGAATTTATATTAAATCAATTAAAAAAACGTAACTCGCCAAAAATATTATTAAACGATCGTAATGAAAATTGCGTTTTAAAATGCTATTACTGAATTAATACCTAAGTTATTATTTATTATTATTATTTATCCGATCATTCTGAAGTTTATGAAAAATATGACAAACATTTTTGTGATTTTTTGTCAGATTTTTATACACTTTGACATTTTTGTAAAAAATGGAAAGGGATATTATGAAGTTGCCTAAAATGTATGTACCAGGAAGAAGGCAGGAGTGGCAGACCCATGAAAGTATATTATATTCTTGATCAGCTACGACGAAGCTTGAGTTGAAATAGCCAATGTTCGTCCCTGTCGTCCGTCCGTTCCCGTCCGTCCGTCTCGTCTTGTATGAGTGCGTGTTTTCAGCACACTATAAGAGCTAGGGCAACCAAATTGTTATGTAGGGCTTACCTATATCCCAGGACCTACGCTTTTTTTTATTTTTTTTATTTCCGTCCCCCTCCCCGCACAATCGACAAAAAACAATTATAATCTAATTAAATGTACACTGAATAAAATCAAATGCTTTGACATGTTTTCGCCCGATTGTGAAAATTTCAAAACGATTCAGATATATACTTTAGGAATTATTCACATTTCAATTTTTAATATAGACAGCGGGGGGGGAGTTTGCTGACGCGCCATACAACGTCGCTGCCCGAACGCGCGGCGGACGTGCTAGACTGACGCATACAGCGAAAACGAGCTGTTACCGCGTTAAGCTGTTTTGTGTATGATGTGTTTGTGAGTGCCATGCCGTGTGTTGCTAGCGTATACAACTTGATTAAGTTATGCAACTTGTTGAAAATATTTATAAGAAAATGCAAAAACTTTGTTTGAATTGCTTTAAAAATTGTGCAGAATTATTTCGAGGGAGGGGGGAGGAAATTAAAAAAATAAAATAAAATGTGTGCGGTATAGGGAGCACTAACATACAAGTATTGGTTGCTCTAGCTGTACTTTTATTGCCGTGAAACAACGCATTTACATACACGTCGGAAGCGGACATTGGCATACTCAGTTTTGCTAGAGCAAGAAAATATATATACTTTTATGGGGTAATGCCACGCTCTTTTCCCTGCTTAACATAATTTGCACAACTTCATGATACCCTTTTTCCATTTTTACCACCCCTGAAACATACCAAAACCTTCACAAACACATTAAAGATAACTCAAAGAATTATAAATTTATATTCACAGACGGATCAAAATTAAACCACACAATATCCTACGCTATTACAACCGAAACAAACATACTTAAATACGGCATCCTCCCACCCTACTCTTCAGTATTTACTGCTGAAGCAATAGCAATTTTAGAAGCCATAAAACATTGCAAAAACACAAGAGGCAAATATATTATATTCTCTGGCTCGCTCTCAGCCATAGACGCAATCAATAACCCAAACAACTACTACCGGAACAAAAGTAGATCCCAAATTATAAGCTTATCTCCCAAAATTAAACTAACGTGGATACCAGGTCATGCAGGCATAAAAGCAAATGAACTTGCTGATCAAACAGCGAAATCAATCCATAAGCTACCACTGATCGTCACTCCAAGTACAAACCCAAAAGATATAAACAACTACTTTAAATACACATTCACAGCAATACAAAAACAAAATATTACACAATGCAAACAATTGTACAAAAACATAAATTCAAGCAACATACACATCGTAAACTACTTCACACCACAACAAAACCTTAACAGACTCGTTCAAAATAATTAGACTACGCCTAAACTCGACCACCAACACTATCTGAGCCCTAACCTTCCACAATCCTGCTCCTAAACTCATGCCCAGCAACAAACAGTATTAAACAAATACGCCAGCCCACTAGACCTTCTCACAAACCCAGGCCCAAACAACATAGAAATTATTATACACTTCCTCAAAAAATCATACACGTACCACTCAATCTAAATAACTAAATACAACAACAATAAAAATACAAACATAAATAAAATGTAAATATATCAATTATGTGGACACAAAATAATATAAGAATAGATTAAGTAGCCAATACCAACAAAATAGCCGAAGGCTCCGCTATACATAAGTTAGTTAACTTTCAATAATAATAATATACTTTTATATCTGTGTATGCGTGGGCGCAAACCCATGTAAATTCGTTCAACACAATAAAATCTTTTTTGTTTTTGCCGTTTTTAAATTTGTTTGTTTATAAATTTCTTTTAATTTTAATGAAACTTCAATCTCAATCTTCAAACTTCCGTCTCACTCAAAAAAACACTTTATTGTAATTTTTAAATAATTCTGAATTATTAAATAATTCTTTATACTGAAATACATAATTATGTATTAAAATTTTCATAAGTGTTGGAGTCATGTTGTCCGCAGATAGTCATATGTCGGTGTAGTTTGGCTGTCCGTATTAATTGTGTCCGATTAATTCAAAAGCACGCGAATCTTAATAAGATATTATTTATACCCAGAGCAAGTGTCACAGTGGCACACATTAATGACAGCAGTTCCCAAAAGCACAACGTCATGGCTACTATTTTGAGCTATAAGTGTTGTCAATAAGTTATTAGGAGAGTCAAAATGCAAGTGGGGTGTTTTGCCTTACTACGATTGCATGTACTAGAGTTACACTCCTTCATACGATGACCCTTGCGCAAGCAGTTAATGCAAAGGGCCAATTTCTTAGCCTCGCAAAGACGCAGTCGTGGGGACAAATTACCAAAACGGGAACAATTGTAGATCAAATGGCCAGTTGAATCACAAAACATGCATTCGTTTGGATTAGTGTAAGTAGAGTCAAAGGATTTTCTACTGTTAGGAATTTTGCTACTCTTTCCCACCATATTGCTAGGAGTATTGCATAGCATGTTCCACATTTTCCAGCCTCTGACATCGTCGATACTGAAATTCCAGGAAGCTTTCACATGTTGGTATAGTGTCCAGGTCCAAGTTGTATGTAGTTGGCAGAAAAAGAGTTATTAAATCAAAAAATATAATTAAAATTAATTAATTTAAAAGTATTCTTTATTTAACAAAAATAAATATTATTGAAATAATATAGTCTTTCTTCATTGACTTTTGTTTGCATTAGATGATATATTGAATATGATTAAATATGTATATGTACTTGTATAAAAAAAATGTAATTTCTGCTTAGACTAATAGTCGTTTTAAGATTTTTGCTTACAGGTCTCGTCGTTATCTTGTATAAAAATTATTTTATTTACATTATGGTGACTAAGCTGCGTTCGTTTGTTTGTTATGGTGAGAACAAAAATGGAAAAAACTCGCTCACTTTTTGTTCTAGCTTTGCTAATTAGGGCATTGCAGCTTTAATATTTTGCTAGCCGAAGGCGATTGATTCAAATTATCTTGATTGCCTGATCTCCAGCGTAGAAACGGTATCCAAAGCTGCTCCTTTAAGGCACGAGCGAAAATGCTGGAACTTTTCCACATCGGATAAACCGGAATCCTTATCAATGATTAATGTGAACTTTGATAAAAAGTCAGCGAGCTTCGTATAGCCACCGCTAAACTCTGGCAGTTTAAGCTCAGGTAATCGAATGCGACTCTGAGAAAAGCTGGCATGACTGTAGCTCATTGTAGAGCAAAGTGACGACGACAAATTGCGCATGTTAAGTTCGCGTCAGAATGTTTCACGCAGGGCACTGCCGATTTAATCAAAAACAAATTTCTCCAATGCGTCATGTACGCTGTAGGAATGCATTCAGAGCGCTCTCAAGCGCCTCAAGCCGAGCAACTAACTCCTCCTCGCAAAGAGCAGAAATTGACTCTGGCGCGATAAATTTGGCCATTCATCTGACCTGGTCATCGATAGCCTTGGCTTTGGTCTTGTAAAACGATGCGATGAGCATTGGTTTACATTTTATTTGTTTTTATTTATTGCGCGCACTTTATAATGTAATGTTTTGATAGCGCAAATAATTTTATTTGCACAGTAATTTTACAATTGAAACAGTTTTATATATGAGCACTAGAGCTTTAAAATTAACTGCCAGCTCTACGTAAAAACTACAATCACTTATGTATGTAGGTATGTGAGTTTGTGTAATACAGTTGTAGGTGCACTGGCGGCACTTTACGCGACAAAGTCAACCAAACGAATATGCAGATGCACTACAGTTTTAATGCACTGATAAAGCGACAAAGTCAGAGAGACAACAGCATAAGTTTGGCACAGCATTATTTGTAGATATTGTTAGCTGAACATTAAGATTTGTATGCCACCGGTTCTTGATACCAGTAACAAAATGTTGCCACAATCTGTACTTGAACAAATTGAGCACGGAGAAGTGAATACTACGAGTTTTCGTTTAGTACTGACTTTATTGTGTCTATACTGGGCTTATATACAGAATCTTAAAAAGTTGAATGTTTGTATAGGCCTAATTCTTATCTAAATACGGTTTACAATGTGTGACCTAATGATCAATACTTACCTCATAGTTTTATTGGTTACAGACAGTTGATGAGTAAAATAACCTAATCTAATGCTGCTCAAGTTTATCACGCATGCGTGCTAGCAGATGGTGTGAAGTCATAAATGTGCAGCGGGTGCATGTTTTGGATAGGACTGTCATAAATGTGCAGCGGGTAGGACCGTTATCTGCAGCGGGTGCATGTTTGGATAGGACTGTTACTTATCGCTTCTCTGCTTGTGCTGCAATCGTACAGCCAATACACTTTACGCGGCACATTAGATGAGAAAAACACACATGTTTTGAACACTGATATACGCAACAAAGTTAGCAACAACAGCATATGCATATGCAACAACCACAAATGTTTTGTGCCCTACTGTACATATGTACAACGGTTGACTGTTGGTGCATTTGCGCATTTATTAACCTATTCATGTATTTACGCAAGAAATCATGTCGGGATCACCAAATGTTGAGCTATTGAGCTATTATATATATAGCTATTTTTAAACACTTTGACATTTTTGTAAAAAATGGAAAAAGGGTATTATGAATTTGCTCAAATGTATGTAACAGGGGAGAAGGAGGCGTGGCAGACCCATAAAGTATATATATTATTGATCACCTCGACGAGCTGAGTCGATATAGCCATGTCCTTCTGTCCGTCCGTCCGTCTGTCCGTCTGTATGAGTGAGTGTTCCTCAGCAACTATAAGAGCTAGAGCAAACCAAATTTGGTATGTAGGTGTTCCTATATCCAGAGCTTAATCTAGCTTTTATTTATTTTATTATTTCCTCCCCCCTCCCCCAGCAAATCGAAAAAAAAGATAATTTTAGTTTGTACAAAAATCTTTAAAAATCTAATAAATCAACAAAATTGCTCTAGTATGTTTATCGACCGATGTCGAAAATTTCAGAACGATCGATAAATAACTTAGGAATTATTCACATTTCACGTGCACGTGCTGACGCGCCATACAAGCCAAACGTCGCTGCCGCGCAGCGGGGCGTCGCTGCTGACGGTACAGCGAAAACGAGCTGTTTACGCGTTAGCTGTTTTGTGTGTTTGTGTTTGTGAGTGCATACGTGTGTTTGTTGCGATACCCTCGTTTTTTTTTTTTGTTTTGTAAATTTTTCTCTTATAAATTTTTCTTTTAATTTTACTGTTATTAATACTGTTACTGTTAATAATAAAACTGAAATTAAACTTATGAGCTAATATAAATTCTTAAGGTCACGTCTTTTTTCATTAGGTCCATTATATGGTGTCTTTTTATACATTTTGACATTTTTGTAAACAATGGAAAAAGGGCTAGAGCAACCAAATTTGGTATGTATGTAGGTGCTCCTATATCCAGGACACTACGCTTTAGTTTTTTTTTTTTTAATTTGCATATTTATTTGTATATACGATTCATATAAATATACTAAGGTAGATAATCTATAATGTCTATATCATAACAATCACGAGTCATATGCTCATGTAAAAAAAACATTCTTTTAGCCAAGACAACAATGTCTGAGAGCAAGTTCCACTCTAAAAAGTGATTTTATTCTAATCTATGGTTAATTGTAAATAGTAACGCAAACAATTAGAATTTAGTTAAATGTTTGTTTATATCAGGCATAACGTATTAAATGTTTTAATCGGTTTACAATTTTTATATATAGCCATAAGTAATAAGCACACATAGTCTCTGAATATTAATAGATATCTTAATTAATTAGGTATATAAATATACACCATTATCTTATAAACTGTAACCATATTTTTAATTAATTTAATTTAATTGTAGCTAGAGCGTTTAACAAATTGGTTTTGACACAAACTAAAGAAGAATAAACAATTTGAAATAGTACAATCTCGATTTTATTATAATAGGATGATTGCTATAAGATTACCATTTGACTTAACTCATATGAAAGGTTATCAGTTTAGGGCAAATCTATTAAGAGTCTATGTACACAAGTAAAATAAGCAGTATACGATTTAATTCTGCAAAAGTTTTTATGTATGTATATTGAGTTATTCTTGACATATACATGCAGGTTAAAAGTCAAGAATTTGAATCTGCAAAGCTGATGTCAAAAAATCTAGAAACAAGCTCAAATATTTTGTTGTTACAGTCGCAGTTACAGTCATAGTCACTGGCTCATTGCCCATACGTACATATGTTTGCGTGTGTGTTTTAATATGTTTTGCAATCAATGCAGAAAATGCCGTTAACTTTGAATTTGTTTTCTAGGGCTGCGAGAAATGGGCTAGATTGGGTGAAAAATTTCTACAAATATAAATAAGACTTCGAACAAGTAGGACGTACTTTTCATATACATACATACATATATGTAGGCACCATATAATTCTTGGTGCATAGCGCATAAAAGTGAAATATTAATTTATGGCTAGAATAGGCTAGAAGATCAAAAAAGTCTAAGTCCAGAAAAAAAAACAGGCCAAAGTGACAGCTCTGAATCTTGCGAAATTCTTCGTTGTGTATTTGTGTCTGTGCTTCATTTCTCCTTATTATCAATTTACAAACATCGTTTCTGTTGCTCAAGCCATAAGAAGAACCGAAGAATAAACGCATGCGCCGTAAAATATAATAAAAGAAAAGAGAGCGGCGTGTGATAAACATTTGTTAAAAGGATAATATAAAGAAACAAAGAAGCATACATACATAAAAAAAAACGGTTAAAAGTAAAAGGAAGACGGCATAATAAACTGATATACATACATACAAACTTGTAAACATTTTTACTTGTATGTATACTGTATTGTGTTTCGGCAGAAGAAGCAGAACATATATGTATGTATATATAAGCGAACGCTAACGGCAATTTATTTTCAGTTGGCTGCGTTATTTGCGTCGGAGCAGTTGTTACCAGTTTCTCTATTATTATAATTATAAAATATGAAAATATGGCGCTAAATGTTGAAATGGAAGATATTTATGTAAGTGAAATAGCGTTGACTAAGTAATGAAAAAATTCTACTTCAGAGCACACTAACTCTTTTTTTTAAACGAACAGCGTTTTATACCAAGAAATCAAGAAAATCCCTTCTCATATAATGAGCAGAGTACAGCGAAAAATGCTGACAGACAAGCAATGCAAGGACAAACAGATATTACTAATTTGAGAGCAATCAGAGATCTAAATGAAATACCGACAAGCATAGCCACGCCACCGCAATCACCGCCTGGAATGCCTACGCTCACGTCCATGTTGACGAATAATAACTGTGTACCCCCGGGCTTAGTGATGCACATGCCCTGCTATCTATGCAAGCAACCTTTTAGTGATGTGACCAAGCTAAGCGAGCATCTCATCCTGCATGCTATTGAAATCCACAAACTTCAATCAAGCGAACCATCACAAATGTGCGAGAAGCAACGTCCGGACGATCAGCAGAAAGATCAAAATTTGCAGCACAAATGCCCGGAGTGCAGCGTAAGCTACAAGCAATTATGCTTTCTCCGCAAGCACATGCGGGTTACACATGGCAAGAAACTGTCACCAGCGTCGGTCGCACCACCGGAAAATCAACTGGGCACGCAGGAAAAATCCACAATAGAAGCTACGCCAACAAAGTCGTACCCTAAGGTTTTGACCACACAACAGTTAAATGCTCTGGCAGCAGCCGATTATAATCCACAACGGGATTGCGAGGAGAAGTATTTGCCATCTTCACCTCCAAGTTCCGGCGGCTTTAAGAAAAAGCAAACGAAATATGCGCCACATTCGCCGTATTTTAATGCGTATGTTGTGCCTATCGGAATTTGTTTTATTTTTAATCTTGTGAATTTTTAGGAATCTTTGGTTTTATTGTGATATGTACGTGCCATAAGAACGCCCCGGATGGAGCCTTATTTTATATTTCACCATCGACTGACTTATACACACTTCAAATACAAATATAGTAAAGCTAGTCTAAGCTTGAGCTAATCGCAGGCGAAAGCTCCAACAGCAGAGCTGGAAAAAAATATTTTAACATGTTCGCGCAACGAGTCTAACATATACTACGTGGATTGTTCAGTGTTCAGTGTATACTTATACTGCCGATAAGAAACCGTCTTGGAATATGAGCGATCTGGATTCTGGATTCGCTACATTGACATTTTATATAAAACATTTTGCTGATTATGCATTAAAATTAAATCAACGCTTTACATAATAATAAGACAACGTGACGGTCGAGTCATCAGTTTAATTAAACTTTTAAACAAACAATAACAATTGCTGATCTAAGTGCTTTTCTCTGAAATTTAAAGACTCAAACTGATCGCGCGCTTCAGCGAGAAACGTCGTCAGTCTCCTATTACGTTTGGAGTCTTGCTGCGGAATAAATTTAAATTGGATTGAAATTTATAAACACTGAAGTGTTTAGCAATTCAATTTATGTAGCATAAGTACGCATAAAATATTGAAACATGAGAACATGTTTAATTATTAAATGTGTGTGTGTTTTATTGGTACGGGAGAAAATTACAGAATATTCATATTTATAATATGCACTGAATAACAATTACTGCTTCTATAATTATATTCTAGACGGCTACCTAAGCATGTTGTGGCATGCATATGTAACCACTTGGAAATACCGTCAAAGAAGGATCTAATTTTAAAATTATCAAGCAAACGCTAACTGACATCAGGTAACCAGATGTGTAGAATATTCTGGAGTGTCAATTTTATAACTACCATTAACAAATTCAGTATTTTAACTTTATAGGGGAAAGCATGAAATGTTAAATTCATTCTTATGTGCATAAGAATAAGGACTATGAGTTAATTACAGCTGCTTGGGGATTGTAAGCATTGCTCAGCCCGATTAGAGGGCGAAAACCATGAGCTAGTTATAATTGTACAGTTTTCAACACTGAAATTCCCTTTTGAGCACAAACTGGTTTATAGTCAATAGAAACACCGTGTGTTTTTTTCTAAGTGGAACCTGTACCTTATCGCAGTTTACGCGCTCGACCGTTCACAGTTTGAATTTTACTCTCGACGAATGCGGGTCGAGGCTTGCGTAAACGGGTGAACGGCACACAAAATGGATCCTAATCAGCGCGTTAGTATATTCGAGTAAATCTATTAATCTCTATAATGATAATTATTCAATTAGTGTCCAACAAGAAGCGAAATTAATTCGCTTCAGAAATATTACAAAGCTATGGAAATGTTTGGCATCTTTGAGCCGCTAAAGCAAACCGATTTATGCGTACAGGATAGAATGAGTGCGCATAACGAACAGGTGGAGCACTATTCCATATACTGTTTTCTATGCCAGCAACTTTTCACGGACATTGATGAGTTGCAGAGGCATCTCTTTCTACACATACAGCAATGTCAGCAGCGCTCGCAGAGTCCAAAGCTGCCCAGCTTTGGATGCGATGCGTGTGGTAGAAATTTAAGCTCAGAACAGGAGCTACAAAAGCATCGCAAGCGTTTTCATGCCTCCACCACGCCACGTGACATTGTGGTAACTTATCAGTGCGATCAGTGTGATATTATTTATTTAAGTTTGGATTTCCTGGAAAAACATAAACGACTCCATGAGAATGGGGCGCATACTTTGTATAACGAGCAACATATCAGTTGGCAGTTGGCCAAGCAAAAATATGCACCACGTTCGCCGTAAGTCTTTCTATTCCGCACAATAAGTTTAAATTGAAACAAAAATTATTTTTTAGAAACCCTTGGTTGGAGTCTGATGATTATATTTAAGAAAACGACGTGCCGTTTCTGATTTATTTAAAATCTTTATTTTTCTTTTATGCGTAATCATCGTATGTGTGTGTGTGTGTGTGTGCATAAGTTTTATATTTATGGTACAGCAGACGCTTAATCAATTTCAATTCAAACTCTCTATTAATCACCTTTTATTGTGTTAAAAAAAGGATTTGTGTAGTTTCGCATTACCTAAGTATTTGCTTATTTATATTTTGTATATTTGTTTATTTATTAAGGGCTTAAGCTTAAACATTATCAATCCAATGCAATTATACAATACCGAAACTGTTCCCATCTATAAGTTGGCTAACTACAGTAAAAATCCACACCGCCTTTTAGTCAATGCAAACGTCTTACAACATTAAATTGTAAGTTTCTTTTTTTTTTTGAAAATAAATACTAGAAATTAGTTAAAGCAAGGAGAATAAAAGCAATAACAAAGAATGTTTATAAGCGGCTTTGAAGCAAGGAAAAATATAATAAAGAGAAACAAATAATTCTTCATAAATTTAAAGCTTTTTTTTTTTTTGTTTTCTAACTTTTGCAAGTGCATGTGACTAAATCGAATTGTGTACTCGCTATAATAAATAACTTTGCTGCTCTCGCTCCACTAACTAGTATTTGCAGGTTATAAGGACTAAGTGTTGATACGCTGCTGGCTCTGACAAGTTGTTATCCTCACGTCTTTTTACTCAAATTGAATTCGTTTGCTTTGCTTGCATTTCGTTTCTTTTTAGTGCAACAAAAAATCAACAAATAATATATAATATAATAATAAATACATTATGCACTTTTAAATTAACTAGACCAGGGGTACAGCTATTTAGAATTAGCAGCGCGTTAATTAGCACCTGCGACTGTAACTTAGACTTAGACATTTTCTTGCTTTTACATTGTTTACTTTTGTGTTGTTGTTGTTTTTTTCTTTGCGGAAATTGGATGCACATACAATTCACAAATCAATTGCCTGCCTGCCTGGCTAGCTGGCTGTCTGGCTGGCTGGGCATTGGACACCACCAGCGCTTTAGGTTCGAATAAACTCGTATTTATGTTGTATACAATTATAGTAGGATTTTCGGCTTATATACTATTTAACCTGAGAGCGTATGTGTTGCAAAAATTCATAGTACGACAAACTAGATTCACTGCGATCGTCGGTTAATCTTTCAATAAATTGCCCCTTGGCCGTGCTGGTATCCCTGTAAAATATACAAGCAATTAATAAAAGAACTGAAACAAACTACAAGCTAGCGCTAGACTTGCCTGATAATTTGCACTAGAGGTGCATACGGTTTGTCATAATTCAAACGTAGAATAAAACGCTTGAGCACATCACTTTCGGCACTGACCACATTCGGCAGGCCGTAGACATAATCCGCCAGTTCCGCCGTCGAGCTTATGCCTAAAATGGTTTTATTATGAAATAAATTACTAAATAAATGAGGCAAGGCATTACCGAATAGTTTGTCCAGCACATCAGCGGGCACATTGAGGCCGACGTAGAGCATTATCAGCGAGCCGCAGTCCATCAAGAATATTGAACGCGAGTCCAAGCTAAATAAATAAACATTTAAAAAAACCCAATTCAATTTGACGCGTGCAATTAGTGACTCACTGTTCGGCAGACAATTGCAGGCGTGGCACTTCCGGCAAAGGTTCGTCATCGTCGTCGTCGTCATCCTGCGTTGTACTCACATTTGCGTTGCGTGCATGATAGACTAGCACATCGATCTTGTACAGCTCCGGATAGATGTACTTCATAAGCTGGTCCAGCGGCAACGTTTTCATGCTGTCCATGGCAAACACGCGGTCATCCAAGCGTGTGCTGGTGCCCACACGAAAAGCGGGCTGTAAAATCAAGCAGAGCATAAGCTAAAGCGCTGGCTGAGATGGGGGGCAAGGAATCGTGACTCACATGCTTGAGCAGCGCTAGTATATAGAGCGGCAATAGAGCTAGGCTACGCGCCGCGATTAGCTGCCCAGACTGACCGGAGGGAAGATTCTGCGCAATCTTAAACGCGTTGAACACATCGATGGTTGCATTGATGAATGCGTCGCGTGCATCCGACAGATTCGATGTAATCGAGCGATCCACAGCCATTTTGGAGAGCAAACCAATGATGGCCTCCGTATCTGCCGCATGCATAACCTCCGGCAGCGACGCCGTCACAGGCAAGCAAATCGTATGCACACGTATGCGTCGCTCCCCCTCGCTGTTCGTATAGAGCAGCGCGGCCTGGAAACAAATGGTCTTCACGTCCGTCAGGCTCTCCTCATAAGATATTTGCATGCCATAGCCGGCATCCGGATTGACATTGGGCAGCGAGAGCAGATCCGTGCTGCGCACAAAGAAATTGCCATGGAATGTGTGCACCTGCAGGCCACGAGTGCAGCGAATGCGCATGACCGCCTCGAAGCCAATCTTGCGTGTCAGATAGCGCTTGAAGCACTGCTTAAAGTTGTCCACCATGTGCGGCTTGGTCCTCTGATAAAGCGGAAAGTGGTGTATGCAGCCGCCGCTGTGCTTGCTTATGCCCGCTGCAAGGAGAAAACTTTAGCCTAAATCCTAGACCGGAATGGGATTGCTCTCTTACATATTGTGGCCATGTCGCTGTACTGTTGATTCATGAGAAACAGATCGACGGCCACTTGATAGCCGGAGCACTCCAGCGCGAAGCGCTTGTAGAAATCTGTAGCCGGATTCAGATGTGCCACATCCTTGGACGAACGATTGTTTGGATCTTCGCGAGGCTCCAGCGCTCCAGGTCCCTTGTTGGGAAGGCACGATTGAAATACAGTTATGCGTCCACCAGATGACTGCTATTGATAAGTTGGTAAGAGTTAGTATTGATTTGAAATTTAAATCCTAATGCAGTTGCTTACCATTAGCTTGAAGGCCACTTGTAGGGCAGAGCCCAGTGCCGAGCCCGGATCGTGTGTGTGGGCAAAGCGCTTGGGCAGCTGCTTGAGCAGATCCTTGACCAGCTCTTTGCACTCCTTCAGATTGACCAGCAAACTGTCTGGACGCGGTAGAAACGGATCATCAATATCCAGCAGCGTCATCTCATGCGGCTGATTGAGACCCTCGGCCATGCTGTAGAAGTGCACATAGCTATCGTAGCATATGAAGCCCACTTGGGTGCGTGCATCGCCAGGCATCTCATCCAGATGGCGATTAAGCACCGCACACGCCGCATCCAAGTAACCGCTCTGCTGTGCAATGATCGAGACATCGAAGAGGAACAGATACATGGCCGGCTGCGGTGGACGCAGCATATACTCCGAGGGTGCAATGAACTCAATGGTGCTGGAACGCACCTCCGGTCGGCGCGTCACATCGCCATACGTCTTGGTTGCCGGATCGAATTGAAAATCTTCGGGCACTGTAACAAAGTAAGTTACATATTAATTAAATGTAGCGATAATAAACTTCAGATAAGAGTGCGAACCCAATGACCTAAGTAAACAATCCTCAACATAGATTTTACCAACTGAACTAAAGAGGACATGGGTAAACAATGTAAAACTGTAATCTATTAAAATTCTGAAACATATGTAATCAGCAACGGGAACCTAAATAAATAGAAGACAATCCTAAATCGTATATGAGCTTCATCTTTTTTCTAATAGAATTCAGCACGAAAATAAGTCTCAGTGTAAAAATTTAACTTAGCCAATGGCAACGAAAGTAACTTTCAGCAATCTTCACTTTCACTCACATTCGCGTATTGCAAACTACACAATAAATAATTTGTCGTAAAAAATAGTAAACATTAACACGATCACTGCTGACTAAACTACATGTCGATCGGTCAATGCCCTGATTGCAATAACCCAACATAATTTCAAAATCAGCTGACTAAGCTCCTGTTACCTATAAATATTGATAGCCGTTTATTAATCAAAGCAGTGGCTATCAGCGCATACAACACAAAAGCGGCCAATGAGTCTTCACTCGTCGTTGTTGTGCTCATCGAAGAATAACCCCCTCTCTGTAATCCAACTCGATTCGAATGCTGGTGCTGTACCGAATGCTGTCAAACATAAAACTGGATCCCTAATTTAATTTACAATCTAATTTAGCATTAGATTTAAGCAAACTTACGCTCATTGACCCGATAGCAGAGATTGCATTTCCACATTTTGCTGTCCACAAAGTAGACAAAGGGATTGATGTAGGTGCGGCACAAGCGGCAGCGCACAATGTTGACGCACTGTATCACGGGCAGGCTCTGTCAAAGAAAGATTGAGACATGTAAATTAGTTGGCTTGGTTACTTGTGCTTAGCATGGCCATAACTTACATTAATATCCCTAAATGGATGTATGACAATGCCAAGGGGCAGCCTTGACTTCTGCAGCAGCGAATTGCTTTCGGGAATTTTGGCCAGGGTGCAGCGCATGATGCTTGGATTGCAATTGATCGACTCATGAAATTGATTGTGCAGCACAATCTTTGGTGGCGGCAATGTGGCAGGCGTTAATATGTGCCGATTCTGCATTAAATCAATCGTGTCCTGCCCCCAGAGACGGCTGAATCCTTGCTGGGCAACGTTAAGTGGCGCATTTTGCGCTTGATATTGCAACGGAGCGCTGCTTGGCTGCTGCTGAGTGCCAAACATGCCTGGTGGAGGCAACTGCTGCTGCTGCTTTTGCGCATGTTGTTGCTGCTGCTGCTGTTGTTGTTGTTGCTGCTGTAGTGGAGGAGGAGGCTGCGCCTGCGCAGGATAGCCCTGTGTATAGGGATATTGTCTTGCTTGGTGCTGGGGCGGCGCAGTTGTTGGTGGTGGTCCAAAGGGCGGCAGCTGTGCTTGAGATGCGCTCGCTTGACTTGTGGGCGCGTAGCTTGTTTGTGGTGGTGGAGGCATCTGTGCTGCGCTTACTGGACTTGTTGGCGGAAAACTTGTCGGCTGCGACATTGGTGGTGGTGGTGGTGGCTGCATGACCGTTGGCGCATTGTTATTCTGCTCCCAATTTGGTGTGGTTGCAATTCCTGCCGGTGGCACGCCATACATCACTTTGGGACGCTGCGAAGGCTGCGATTTGTCTGCCATTTTAGGCTGCGGGCCACCAGCGCCAAACACAGTTGCCGGCCGCGCGTTGTTGGGCACGACGTTCCCAAAGGGCACTGCCATGGTATTTTGCATAGTGGGCGCCAATCCGCTTGAAGAGAGCAGCGTGTTAGCGCCGGTATTGTCCAGTTGGGCAGTGGGTCCAGCCAAGCCAGCAGCTACGCCGCGGAAATCCTTGCGGGACAGTGGGCTGCTCACTATGGGTCCGCCTGGCGTCATGGCGGGGCTATTGCTTTGACTTAAATTCAAGTTCTGCATGTTGTTTGACAAGTTGCCTAACGGATTGGCAGATTGCATAGGTTGCTGATGTGATTGTTGCTTCGGTTGTTGATGTGATTGTTGCATGGGCTGAGTTGGTTGTTGCTGTGGTTGTTGCATTGGTTTCTGTGGCGGCGGCGGAGGTGCCTGCTGAGGATGCAGTCCCGCATACTGCGGCTTGTTGGAGAGGTTTAACGCTGGTGGTGGTGGTGCTGCTGCTGCTGCCGCTACTCGCAATAAACCAGGCGAAGCAGTGCGCGAGGAGTTGGCGCTAAAAGCTCCATTGCTGCCATTGATGGCCGCAGGTGCTGCCGTCGTTGGTCCATTTAACGTGGGCGGTCGCAAGTTTGCTGCTGCTGCATTATTAAGCGGTGGCGGCATATACTTGTTCATCACATTGCTGTTTAGTTGTGGCAACGCGGACGTGGCATACTGCATGGGCTGTGTTGCTGCAAACTGCACCGGTTTTTGTTGTATCTGCTGCTGCTGCTGTTGTTGTTGTTGCTGCTGCTGTTGCTGTTGTAGAAGGAGCAGTTGTTGTTGATGTTGCGTTGGAGGTTGGCCATTCAGTAAGCCGGCTTGGTTGCCGTTTACCAAGGGCGGTGCATAGTTTGTATTGTAAGCGGACATGTTGGACTCCAATCACTGCCAATTCATGAGATACAGCTGTAAGGGTAAAAGATTTGTCAATCACGGTTGTCATTTTTACTATCAGCATTAGCCGAAAATACATTTTGAAGGGTATATTCTGTTAATATCTAAAAGGTCGCACGCAGCGTAGATAAGATAAACTTGTACTATGTATATAAAACTTATTACAAGTTGACTCAACGCAAAGTGAAACGTGCGCAGATAACATTGAAGTTAAATTCTGCACAGCTGGTTTGTGCTCAGATTCTGGCTTTTTACATTGTTTATTTAAGTGTGTTTTGAAGCACGAATTGGTAAACAATTTTTGTTGCTAGCCAACCCCCATAATCCACAACTTAAGGCAATATAATAAATGACATTGGCCGCATTTGGGAATGTTTGCTATAAATTTCTTATTAGAAATTAGCTCCCGCTCGCCAGGTAGAGTAATTGCCATTTGAATTGCACTCAGCGTAGCCAATTGAGCACAATTTTTTGTCGCAAGCTCTCTTTTTTTTTTACTTTTTTAAGGTGGAGGAGGAATACTTGATAAAGCGTTTATTGAACTGAGCAGGCGACATTGAAAATGTGTGTGCGCCACAAGCTTGAGATCGCCTCTCTTGTTTCATTGTTCCACAAGGCTGAAAAAGTTACTGCTCTGGCTGAGGCTGGTTGACAGCTAGAGAGGGAGAGCAAGAACGTCTTTGATTGTCTGATTTATCAAGCCTAATTGCCATGTGATAACACGAACGTTACGAATTTCGAGGCTTTGTCTATTGGCTTTCTTATGCTTGCTTACCTTTGCTATTGGCAATGAAATGTTGTCAAATTATTTGTAACGCTGGAAAAAGGGCGTTGGAATACTTGACCAGCACTTGCACTTTGTAGTTGACTCTTCTTCTTTCACCGCCTTCTCTTTTTGTGTCTCGCTAATTAACTACGTGTGCTGCAATTTTTTCACAAGCGTGGCTCAGGCCTACAGCTCTTCGTGTTATAGCACTAATGTTTTATTTTTATTGTTGTTTAAATTAAATATAACTAAAAATTTAATATATTTCTGAGTCCACGTCGTCCACGCAATAAAAAAAAACAGTAGTGATGCTAAATCGATGAGAAAAATTGCTAGAAATAGCCAAAAGCCAAAAAAAAAAATGCTAAATAAAATTGCTAGTTCTTTAATTTATAATGCATAAATACACAGTAAATATAAGTAAATAAAATATGTGATGTTGTCCATAAAGTGTTTCTGCATATATATTTTTTATATTTATTCAAAAGAAGCCTACGAAAAGACGGCCCAAGTATAAATTAACATTTAAGCTAAATCTAGCTAAAAGACTGCAAATATGGCAGCACTGATTGTGTGTGCGATTTCGAGCTTCGGTAAGAAGAATGCAGCATACGTGCGAGCGAAAGGTCCAATGTTTAGCTGAATTATGTGGTGTTGCCAGAAGGTTGAACGCCCGCAAAATCCAGATTCTGAGTAAAAATACTACTTTCTAGGTAAGCATCGATAAACACAATCTACAAAAATTAAAAGGCGGGATTAGAAATTTGAATTTAATTCGCTAAAACCAAAGGACATTAAAAAAGGTAAATTTAAATTGTAAAATACGTATGCAACAATACACACGGAAAATTTTATTTTGCCGGACAAATTTTTTTTCTTTTTACACTTTAGTACGCATTACTAGTTGAATGTTGGCATTTGAGGCATTTGCCTTTTGCCCTTTTCTTTTTCACTCGCTGCAGTTATTTCATCTTTGATTTTTCCTGCCACATCATATATGTTTGTTTTATGCTGCAAATAATGCACTTATTATAAACATTGATTTGATTTAATTCATATTACCTTCAGCTGGCTTATGTAGAATATATAGGGTATTGTTCCAGTAATCGGGTCTATTGCCACAGGCCACATGGCATTCAATTCGGCTTCGGTAAATGGCTCACCGTCTTCGCTCATCAGCTTTCCAAAGTATTCTTTTGTAAGATATCGTTTATTTTCTGGATCCAATACTTCAAATGCTTCTAAAAGCTTAAACGAGCTGGCGGGTTCCATTCTAAATACAAGTTGTTAAGCATAATTTAACAAAATAGCTTTAATATACAGAGATCTTACTGTCGATTCATAAGGCATTGCGAAACGTGGGCCATGAACTTTGTCAAATACGTTTCTCCAGGGTATTCTTCGGATTCCGTTGCCTTTGTGATTTTCTGTATATCTTTTTCCGTGGGTACACAACCCAGAAACCTTAATACGTTACCGATGTTCCGAGTATCTATGTATTTATCACCATGCGTGTCAAAAACGCAGAACGCTTCGGATATAAGTTCTTCTAATTCGTTTGTAAGTGTAACTGCACAAAGTCTTATGTAAGCAGAGCTACATTGGTTAAAACTTGCGCAACTTACTAGCAACTTCCATAATGAAGGTAACTTTGTGCAGATTTTATAATTTTTTTTTATTTTTATATTTTATACAGCAAATTTTGCATTAGAATCGTAATACTTAAAATTTATTGTTTATGTATGTAATCATACACTAAAATGTTAATGTGGATAAAAAGAGCAGCTCAAGCCTGCTCCGTTTCTGTTTTCAAAAATGCCGCACATTTCGATGCCTTGCCGATGCCACTTTAAATTTTGTACTCGGTCTTTGATCAGCACACTGTCATCTACAATAAAATAGTTTACTTGATTTTGTTAAAGCCGCTGCTTGTTGTGTTCCGTTCTTTTTAAATTTTTCGCATTTAAGTTTATGTTCTGTGCATCATTTGTTCATTTAAAATTCAAGCAATAACAAATTCTATAGTTTTGTGTACATATATGTTTAGAACTTAATTTAAATTTGCATTAATATTTGCTTTGGCGTTTTGAGTTTCTTTGTGAATGTGTCTGTGTTTGTGTTTTGCGTGAGCAACAGGTACGCTAGCAAAGAGCGAAAGAGAGCATCGATATAAACCTTAAATTACTTCTGTTAAACTGAGCAATAAAAAATGTTATGCTCCTGTTAAGCTAAGCAAACTGAGCTAATAATGTAACATTTTTCTGTTCTTTTTTTTTTTTGAAACCGGAATCCGTTATTCTCTTATCATACGCCAGCTTGAACGGACGTGTTGCTGCTCGGTCGGTTTATTGTTAGGCGCAACAGAACCGTCGCGTGTGCATTTAAATCGTATTATTAATAAATAAACAATAATACGAATGTGTGTAAACAGATTAAAAAGCAATACTAATAAATAAAAAGCCAATAAAGTGCAAAGTGCTTAGCTGAAATACGTAAATAAAAGTCAATTTAAAAAATCATGTTTAATTAATTGTGTGTATATGCTGATTACAAGAAACAGCCCGCAACCAGTTTTATTTTTCGTCTATAAAACTAAAACTAACTCCTGCGCAGGTGTAACGCGTCGCTGCCTGAGCGTCGCTTGTTTTTCTTAAGCTGAAAAAGAGGACTGAAGAGAAAGAGACAGGGAGAGAGAGAGAGAGAGAGAGAGGTATACAACAAGTTCATAACATTATCCATTTTATAGCATTTAACAAGTGCTGAGCTCAGACTGTCTGTGTATGTGTGCATGTGTGTGTTGGCGCTATTTTGGAAAACACGTTTGCAGTTTCCATTATTTGCAGCGAAATGGAAAGTGTTTGGCTGTATTTGTTTTTGTTTTGATTGATCTGCAATGAAATCTCAAACTAAAAAGAGGTGCGAATAATGAAAGTGATCAATATAATGGGAAACTCTTGAAGTTGTCTACACCATAGACGCTTGTTAAATTCAACATTTTAGTAGTCATAGAAAGTTGTTTGATAAACAAAAATAAGACCAAAATAAATATGAATCAAAAGCGGCTGCCAAAGCGGCTAATTAAGTTTTGCCTGAGAGCTTCCTATTAAGTATAATTTTCCCAAGCCGCATTTGTTGTGCCACTTTCAAGTGTCTAGCGTGGGGAAAATGCATAATTTAAATATGCTAAGTTGTCCACTTCAACAAACACACACACACACACACACACACACACACACACACATGCATGTGTATGTAATTATGTTGCCACTGACTTTGACTTTGCCATATAATAAACAAAGCGCTGCAGCAGCAGCTAAATATTGTCAACGCGCGCAAAAAAAAATATAAATATCCATAAACGTTCATCATACAAAATTTCACCCATGAAGTGAAATTATTGTTGTTGTTTTTGAGTCAACCGCAATAATTGCAACATGTTGTTGTTGTTGTTGTTGCCATGGAAAGTTGGCACCTCTAACTTGGCTACGTGCTTTTTGCTGTTTTGTTGTTGTTGGCGACAGGTGGTGCACAACGTGGTGCAACATCGTGTGGCTGCCTCTCTTGACCACAAAATGCGCTCTTAAGTTTGTTGTCGTTTAGCTATGTCCAATGTCTGCCACAGCAAGTGGCAAGCCCAAGCCCAATCCCAAGTAGTTGCCACACTCAAGGGTGTGTGTATACTTATCTTATACCTACTTGAGACTGTGTGCGTGTGTGTGTGTCTGCATTTATGCGGGGGTTACCTTTGCTGCTGCCTGTTGCTTGTGGCATCATGTTGAACTGGTCGATCTGGTGGCATGCCTCGGTAGAAAACTTGTTTCTTGCCTTTGTTGTTGTTGTTGTTGTTGTTGTTGTTGCTGTTGCTACTGCTGACATTCTTGGCTGGTGATTGTTGCCCCGTTGCGGTTCCCTTGGCGGTGTGCGCGGCCGCTCAAAATTCTGTTTTTTCCCCTCTCTCTTTAATTTTCATATTTTGTTGTTTTTATTGAAGTAAATTTTTCGCTTGAAGAGTTTTTTATTGCTCCTTTTTTCTCGCATAGTTAATTCGGCTTACTGCCAAATTGTATATGAGTCACGATCAGTGGTTTTCATTAGCCGCAAATTTAATTCAAAATTTATTTAACTCAAAGTCAACATATTTGTGGCATTTCCAGCTTAAATTGGCAATGAAATTTCACAGTAATAGCTTTGATATAATCACAAAATAGTTGAGGAAAAATTTCAAATTGCATGCATGGTAACTGGCCCATAAATGCTTTCTCATTGCCAAGTCTTGGAATGTGGCAGCAGCAGCAGAAGCAGCAATCCTAACAATTGAATGATTGAATGACTGACGCACTGGCTACCTGACTACCTGACTGTCTGTCTGACTATAGAAATCGCATAACGATCGTGTCTATATAACTTAAGTGCCTCTTGTTGCAATCGTGTTGCATTGTCACGTTGCATAGAAGTGAGTCCAGCCTTAGTTTGGTGACGTCATTTAGTCTTTGATTCTATAATAGTTCATTGTTTGTCCGAGTCTTGTGGTTTTGAACGCTCTCAAATTGGTTGTGGTAAGCATTTCTAATATGCGTCTAAATCGAATTTGAATGAATGAAAATCTATTGCAGTTCAACTCTTTGAAGTTATTTGCTTCTATTCCATTTTTGCCAGCAGTTAGATCAGAAGCAAAGCAAAGAAAAAGTCCAAATAGGCAACGATAATATAAATTTGATTTCTGATTTTATGGATCCATGGTTATTAGCATCTGTTTGTGCAAAAAAAATAAATTAGCATCTGTTTTTTCAAAAATATGAAATGCAAATTATAAACTTCATATACTAATGAATGCATTTTTTAAGCTTTATTTGAAATCATATTATATTGTCAATCACAATCTATGCAAAGCTAAGTTTGTTAAGAAAATAGATGAATTTATTTTAACTATGGTACATTTATAAATATATTAGCAGCTGCTGTCTAAATTTGTTTAATTTAAATGACATTGAAACTTAACTTAACTTAATTTATTAATCATTATATGTTTATATTTTTGCGTTTTTTGCAGCTTAAATCAACGTCTGCCATATGCATTTAAATAAAAGCCAGTTCGCAGCATTGTTAACAGCAAAATAATTAAATGAATGAGCAATAAAATGATCTGTGAAGAATTAAAAAATGAATTTGATGCGATAAGCTCATGAGCGCAATGGCAAACAAATTGCCAGTAATTGCAGTTTAAGCTATAAATAAACAAAAAGCATAAACAATATTAAGTGTGAGTACATTACGGAAGCAGAAGATGCCAATAATAACGGCAACAACAACATCAACAGCAGCAGCAGCAGCAGCAGCAGGCGGAGCAGCAACAGCGAATAGAATTCAAGCCAAGGCAGCAACTAACGATTATCTAATGCAGCAGCAACAATACAACTACTATCAACAACAACAACAACAGCAGCAGCAGCAGCAACAGTTGGCGCCGTTGTCGGGTGTGTTAAATGCTTCCCACCAGCAACATGGAGCACATTCTCATCCACATACACATCCTGTTGGCAGTTTGACTGCCACAGCGGCAGGCAGCTCAGCAGCTGTGGCAAACGCGACTCACAATGGCGCGACTTCTACCAGTTTTGCAACATTTAACGGAAACCTCACTCTAAATTCTAACCTGGCCAACGGAAGTAGTCGCAGCCAGAGCAGCAAGAAATTCAATTGCAACGATCTTGGCAACAACAGTCAGAGCAACGATGTTGCAGCTAATGCTAATGCGCCTGCTGCTGCTCCCGTTGACAGTGGTTATGCCATGTCTGTGGCACCACCGCCGTTGCCGTTGCCGTTGCCATTGCTGGGCTTGCCGCCACCGGCGCCAAAGAAAGTCAGCGTTGCCTCACTGCATGCGTCACGCGAAGATGTTGCCTCCTTGGGTGGCAACTCCAATGTCAGCCAGCAGCCACAGCCACAGCAGCAGCAGCAGTTTATGAGCAATGGTCTCAATGGGGGCGTGGCTCTAGCCAATGGACGCACAATAGCCCAGCCCAGCAGCATATTAAAAGGCAGCAAAGGTGCGTACTTAATAATTTGAATTACAGTACAATTTCGACAGTCCGGACACATATAGTTTTGGGCAAATCCGTATTATCGAGTTGTCCGGACTATAGTATTGAAAATTTTTAAAACAATCTAAGTGATTTAAATACATACATATGTACTATGATTTATTAAAAAACATTGAATTATTACATTAAATTATTATATTAAATTTATACATATAATGATTTATTGAAAAAGAAGTTATTTTGTGCTGACTAACTTTGTTGAGATGAATGATTTGTGCTTTTTGCTCAATCCTCTTCAACAAAAGAATATCCTGCAAATCAATATTATTCTCTTCGAAATAAATTGTTTTATTTTCTCCTTTTTTTTTAATGTCGCAAATCGTTGATTTAGGAACATTCAATTTTTTGGCAACATGCCTAATAGTTTTTCCCTCATCAAGACTTTTTAAAATTTCACACTTTTCCTTTAAAGTTAGTGTTTTATGTTTGCGTTTATTAGTTAAAGACATGGCGCTTGGTATGAAATTAGTCAAACACCCTTGCGAAAGAATCCACCGAAACTGAAGTAATGATAGTGACAAATGAAAGCAAAGGTCAGAATCATAAAAGAAACAAAGTAAAAACGGGAAACCCCCGAAAATTATTTTTTTCTTCCATAAAAAAATTGTCCGGATTGTAGAGGTAAAAATATTATTTTGTCCGAAATGTAGAAGTGTCCGAATTACTTGAGTGTCCGGACTGTCGAAGTTGTACTGTATATCATTTAAAAGTTGTCATTAGATAATTTTAACTTATTTATATTTCATCTTTGGTTGTTATTCCACTCTCTGCAGTCTGTGAAACAATCGATTTGCATAAAACAATTAATAACAAATAAATTATAGTTTTGAAATCGAGTTCATTGCTAGGCAGCTGCTGCTCTCAGCTCCGCAGGCGTCTCGAATTATGCATTTCCGCCCACATGGCCTACACTTTAGTTTCAATTTCAATTGTGCACTTGCCACAACAGTCACTGCAAACAGTGTGCGCCCCAAGTGTTTCTGCCGTCTGCGCAGGCACCACGTGCCAATTGTTTATTTTTAAAATTAAATACAAGTTATAAACGCAAGACAGAAGAAAAGGGTCAATTGTAAGACAAACCCCTCCCCCTCCCATTTGCCACTTGGCTGTCTTTTGTGGGTCTTCCTTGCCTTTGAGACAGAGCTAAGAACATAAAACAAGTGTTGACTGCTTTGCTAGTTAGTCGGATAAGTTATAGTCCAAGAATGACACTTGAAAGTTGAAAGCAGCAGGTTCAAAGCTAATGCTAAATTATGTTTGCAAAAAGGATTGAAAAATGTTGTAATAAAATTTTAAGCAAAACTGAAAGATTCTAGTTTCAATGTGTGACAATGTTATATTTATAAATATAAAAAGGACTCTAAAAAATTGAAACATTCTTCGACTAATTTCATTGCTCATGGAAATATTTGAATAACAAATTCATATTTATAAAAGCAACTTATTATTTCTTTTCATCGAACTATCAACAGACGATAAAGATATAAATAAATGCACAGTTTTAAGATCTTAAGATTTAATTTTAGTGTCAATATTTTATCATATATATTTATAAAATATTAAGAATAATTAAAAATATTTATTACTTCAAAGTGAATCTCATTTGAAAGCGATTCCATTTTTCTGTGTGTACAGTAAACTCTAGAAATGAAAACTATATCAGAGTGTCGGCCTTTCTGGCCACATGTGTGTGTGTGTGTGTGTGTGTGTGTGTGTGTGTGTTGCTTGGTGGTGTGTGTGTGTGTTACACTTGATCTCCACATTGGTAATATGAGCGCAGTTTTGTCGCTTAATCCACTTGTCATTGTTTATCTCTCATATGCGCACAATTTCCTTCACTCAGCACATGTCAGCTAATTTACGTAACTGTGTGTGTGTCTGTATGTCTGTATGTGCGTGTGTGTAACGTAGTAAATTATAGTGTTGAACTCTGAATACAATTCATATCATTAATTCATTCATTCAGACCAAGAGCTCAAGCGTTAAACGAAACAAGTTCACGCTTACAAAAAAAACTGAAATAAGTATTGAGTGGGCGTGGCAATGCGTGAGCGTGCTTAGTCTATTTAGGCCTATGAGCTGGAAAATTGATATTTATAGTTTAAAAGGCAACTAATTTAATGGCGACTAAAGCGACAAGTCGCGCTAACGAGTTTCTTACATCCATTTAAAGTCAAAGGTACGAACCAAGGCCTAACAATTTGTAAAATATATTTTAAAATGCTTTCGGAAGTTGCTTAAAACATATTTCCAAACCTATATTCAGTTGTTTGGCAACTGTTGCGGGCTAAAATTGAATTGTGAGCTGTGAAGAGTGTGTGAAGTGTTGGATCTCGTGGTAAGAGGATGGCAATGAACTGAAGCATTCACCCACAAAAGCAGGCGACGCGCTTATCATTCGCAGCCACATGTCAGTGGCAATTAGCAAAGAGCTAAGAGCGACAGGAACAGGGAAAGGTAGAGGGAGCGGGGGCGGCGGCAAAGATGTCGACGTCATATGATGCGATTATTAATTTCTTGATTACGACACATCGTGTGTGTGTGTGTGTGTGTGTGTGTGTTAGGCCAAGTTTATGGCGTGTCTGGTAAGCCAAGTTAACGAAGCAGCAAAAGCCAATTAGATGCAATCATTAAGCGGAAGAAGCAACAAACTCAAGCTCAGCACATGCTGATGAATCAACTTGCTGCTGCTCCAGCTTTCGATACGCAGCTGTGGCCATAGGCGTAGCCCAGTTTGTAATTCAACAGCAGCGGGGGGCTGCGACGCCCATGGGCTCTGTGCCTGCGACGCCCATGGGCTCTGTGCCTGCGACAGTTGCAGAGACTTTGAATTTATGAGCAAGGGCCAAAGCACAAAGCAGTTGCCTTCTTCTTCTTCTTCATCATCATTGTGTGCTCCTCCTCAATGGGCAGAGCACATTGCACATTCCCTAGCGACTCTCCATGACATTAATTGCAAGCTGCCAGCTTTGTTTATGCGCAATCTTTCATATACATACCCATCCTATATATATATATATATATATTTGCTAAAAGAGAAAAAAGTCGCGTGACCACTTGTTGTTTGGCTAGGGCGCGCACTTTCTTCGCCAAGCAATTTGTTGCAAGCAGACAGAGACATGCCTCATGCACTTGCCCCCATATTTGAATAGCTGCAACAAATTATGAGTCTGTGTGTGTGTGTGTGTGTTGCACTTAATTGAAGTGCTATGCAGTGTGGCCAGGCACTTTAATTTGCTGCACATTATATAATTCTGCAACTGATAAATGTTGCAGTTGCGTTATATACATAACTGTAATTGTAAGTGGCAAGTTAGCCACGTTGAATGAGTTCTAGTTGTTGCAACATGGGCACAGTTATGCCCCATAGGTCAAGGCACTGTTTACTATCAAAATTATAATGACAATCTGTACAAAAATGTTGTGAAATTTGGTTAAGAGCGATTAAAAAATTAATAAATAACATAAGAGCATCTAAATCAAAGCAACTAAGTACTAAGTAATTATTTTAGAATGAGTTACATTAAGTATACGTTATGTATGTCCTGTGTACAGAGTCTTATACTGTCGGTTACGTCTTTTTTCAAATTTTCAACAAATTGTGCGCAATTACTTAAACATTTTTTAAAATTTTTATAAAAACACAATATATTTGGTCTACAATTTTTGATTTTTAAGGCATCAACACTTATTTTAAATTTTTCGATATCAAACGCATTTATAAATATTTAAATATTTTTTTTTTTCAGTGAAAACTCACTTATATAGTTTTGGCTATATTACAGTCTTTAAATGACCTACTAATTTATTTAAAATGTTTATTTTAACTCGCCTTTGAATTAGTTTGCTCATTCGAGCTTACCCAAGTTCGAATTTCGAAATCGAAAGAGAGTAAACTACTTGAACTGCAAACACTTTTAATTGCTTTGCTGGAAATTGTAACAAAACTTGGCCCAACTGTTGCGCTGGCTTAATTGTAAAAGTTCAGACTGATTGCTTGAAGGAAATAATAATAATTTCATGGCTGGCGAAAAATAAGTATTTCGTATGCCCTGGTTGCATGTTGGGCTTGATTGTAGGTGAGTCACAGCCTGAGACCTGAGACGTCTTTTGATTGTTTGTAAACCGAAGACGCCAAGGCACGAGACGCCGCGCTGCTCTTTCTTTCTTTATTATTATTTTTTGCTGCTGTTGTTGTTGTTTTTTTTTTTGTTAATCAAAGGAGTATGCATTACACATAATAAGCAGCTGGGGCCTGTGGCCTGATTGACAACGATAATCAAGCCTAAATTGTAGTTAATTGCAGTTGGAGTAACTCATGCGACTAAAAATAAGAATATAGTTCTGTTCTGGGCGTACTCGAAGTTGGGGGCGTGTGCATGTAACTAAAAAAACAAAGAAAGAGCAGCAGATGTGTGAACTGTTGCAGGTTCATTGACTTTGAAATGAAAGCAAGTCCAAGGGCTTTCGCTCTCAGCTCTAAGATCGTAAAAGGCGTTGCCAGATTTTTGCTGTTGACAGACAGCGCCGTAAACTTTTATATTGTGTATGGGCATAAAAAAAGTTACGGCAATTATGCGAAAGTAGCACAAATGTTTTTTAATGTTGAAGTTGTCTAAAAAACAAAGCGTGCAAATAAATTGCTTTGACTCTCTATCTTATCTTATCTGCCAGCAGCAGCAGCAGTGTAGATAACAAATAATTACATAAATAATTTGCATAGATAAACAGAAATAGAGTCAAGATAAAATACAATTACATAGATAATTTATATAGAAGCATAAAGGGAAACAACAAATTTGTAATTTAAGCAAATTTTAGATCAGCAGAATTGCTTGAGTAAATAGATCTGTAAAGATAAAAGACAATTGCATAAATAATTTGCAATCTTTAGTTCAAAAGTAGCATTGGAAATTCGCTTAGATAAACTTGTTTGTTTGAAGATTTCAAGATTCGCTTGAATAAATTTTTGGAAAACGAAAAGAATTCTTCTTTTTGTTCTTTGCTGGCTGTGGCACATCTGGTGATCCGTTTTTACAAATATTTATACAAGCAGTCAACATAGACAGACAAGTGCAGCTCAGCTGGAGCAGCAAAGGGAAAGGTGGGGGTGGGGTGGGGTGTGGGCAGAAGAGTTTAGAGTAACGAATCGACCATTAAAACCAAACTGTGCCAGCAGCAGCAACTTCCGTGGCTGAGGCTAGTTCGTTCACACTTTCTACATTATGCAGACTCCACACACACACACACACACGTTCCGACACACACACACACACACACTCGCAGCTTCTATTTGCGTTTGCCTTAAGCAGGCAGCGACTAGTACATTGCGCCCTCTGCTCAGATGAACTCTCGTACTAGCGCTTTTTACCGTTACAGTTTGCTCTCCATTGATAAGCGACACGCCCCGTTCTCCAGACTTGTATAAATATTTATATTTTAGCTATGCAAACGATTCGTTCAGTTTAGTTTCTTGCTCTCTCTCTCTCTCTCTTATTTTAGTTTTAGATTTTTTGCACAATAATCTGTCAGTCTGTCGATTAGAGATGTGTCGTCTATATAGTATGATTCAGCTTTATCATATATGGGTTAACGATGACAGCACAGTTAAGTTGCTTTCTTCTCTTCATGCTTCTTTTTTTGTTGTTGCTTTAATGAGCAACGTTGTATAATTTTGCATAATATTGAGTCACAATCGGTTTGACTTATTGTTAGTTAAATCTATTCTTAGTATTTATTTATTTGCAGTACAGACAAACAGCATAGCAGAGAAAATGTTATTAATAAATACACTGTGATTTAAATTATAACAAACTATCGCTAACCAGCAGTAGCCACAACACTGCGTGTGTGTTGTCCCCTTTTTGATGCTTTATTAGTATTTGCTGTTGACTTTGCGGTGTAACTAGGTCATGGAGAAAGCCTTTCATCTGTCACCGGGCTGCTGGCTGGGCCAATAATAAAAAATTCTAGCCTGGTTCGAAGCACTTAACGCTTCAGTCAACAGCACTGCATATTGAAGCCATTGGGCGAGTCTTTTTGAGCGGGTGGTGCACTCAATCAGAGGCTGCTCCAAACTATTTGCGGCTGATTGAGCAACAACAACAACAACAACAACAACATGAGCTGCACCTGTGCTGAGCGTAATCGAAGCAAACATGGAGTAGCCCAAATAGAGTCCAAAAAAGAGTTTAATCAGTTGTTAAAAATTTGTTGCAATGGCAATTTTTAGTATTGACTTGACTTTAAAATGTTTGACTTAATTTTATATTTAATTTAAAATTAATTAATGTATTTTATTTGCAGAGAATCTTTTGCAAAGCACTTACTATAACGGTGAAGGCGGTGAGAGCAGCATGGGCAGCGAATGTGGTGGCCAGGATATGCAGCCGGGCACACAGGACGATCCAGGCGATGGTCTTGGTGCACTGCCACCAAAATGGGAGACAGCGTACACTGAGCGTGGCGAGCTGTACTTTATAGAGTAAGCTAGATATATGAAAATAATGACTATACTATATAGAAATTTTATTAATAATCATTTTTGCTTAGTCACAATACGGGCACCTCGCATTGGCTGGATCCGCGTTTGTCCAAGTATCAAAAGAAATCGCTGGAGGATTGCTGCGAGGATGAGCTGCCCTATGGCTGGGAGAAAATCGAGGACTCTATGTATGGGATGTACTTTATCGATCATGTGAATCGACGCACGCAGTACGAGAATCCAGTGCTGGAGGCAAAGCGACGTGCAGCAGAGCAGCGACAGCAGGAGCAGCTGCAGTTGCAACAACAACAACAACAGCAGCAGCAGCAGCAGCAGCAGCAACAGCAGCGCGCCAAGACGCCCACAGCGGCTCAAGAGTTAACAGCTGCTGCTGCTGCTGCTGGGGCAGACAACTCAAAGCTGCCTTACAAATTCACGCGTAATCCCGCCGAGCTGCAGGGTCAGCGCATACAAACAACGCTGCTGAAGTCGACGCGTGGCTTGGGCTTCACCATTGTGGGCAGTGATGGCAGCGCCGGCGGCGATGTTGAGGAGTTTCTACAAATCAAAACTGTGGTGCCCAATGGACCCGCCTGGCTGGACGGTCAGCTGCAGACCGGCGACGTGCTGGTCTATGTGAACGACACTTGTGTGCTGGGCTATACGCATCATGATATGGTCAACATATTCCAGTCCATACTGCCGGGCGAGACGGCAGCCTTGGAGATTTGCCGCGGCTATCCATTGCCCTTTGATCCCAATGATCCGAATACAGAGGTAGTGACCACCATGGCTGTGGAGCGTTTGCCCAATGAAGCGGAGCAGCAGCAGCGACGTCTCAATGTGGAGCTTAATTTGGATGGCAACTACAACTTTCTGGACTTGGCTGGCGAGGGCGTCAGCAAGACCGACGGCTTCATATTGATGAAGAAGCCCGAAATTTATACATTCTCGATTATGAAAGGCGCCATGGGCTTTGGCTTCACCATTGCCGACTCTGCCTGCGGTCAGATTGTGAAGAAGATACTCGATCGCAATTGCTGCACACAGCTACTGGAGGGCGATGTGCTGCTCGAGATCAATGGCATACAGGTGCGCAATAAGCCGCATTTCTATGTGGTGGAGCTGCTTAAGGAATGCAGCCAGACGACGCCCACAGCGCTGAAGATACAACGCACGCCGGCGGATCCCAGTGCCAATGGCTTGGGGAATGTGGCCAAGCTGCGCAAGAATTTTGTAGGCGGCACAGCCGGCGGTGGACTGTTTCGCAGCAAGACGCCGACAGCGGATTTGTATAGCACACAGGTGAAGGAGGTGCTGCCCATGCGGCCAAAGACGCCGCTGGTGGACACAAGACGACGCGTGCTCACGCCCAGCAATGAGCTGGAGGTGGCGACCTCATTGGCCAACAAGTCGCCAGGCAAATCGCAGAACAGTCTGCAGGAGCTGGACGATATGCCGCCGTTTATGGATGCCTATCCCAAAATGGTGAGCAGATTAAGCGAACGCCTGGCCGAGGCCAGTCTGCAGGACGTCGATGTGGACGGTGGTGGCAACTATAATCCCATCTATGGTCTGCCGCCCAGCATGCAGCCGTTACCATTGCCCTTGCCCTTGCCATTGCCACTGGGTCATCACGAGTCCTGCTTTTGCTTCGACTGCCAGGCGCAGCGTTTTCAGCGTCCACAGCCGGGCGCGCAGTTTGGCTACTATGTGCCCCAGACGCCAGTCTCGGCCGGCAGCAGTCAGTACTCGCCACTGCAGGCGACGCATATACAAAACGAGCGCATGCAACGTCGCGTCAATGAGCTGCTCAGCGATAGACGCCGCGTGGGCTTTGCTAACCTGGATCCGTCGCATGCTCAGCACTCGCCCACTTGGCGCAATGGCGCCTTGCTGGATGCCTCGGAGAATGCGGATCAGTGTGAGCTGACGGAGGTAACGCTGGAGCGTCAGGCTATGGGCTTTGGCTTTCGCATAGTTGGCGGCACTGAGGAGGGCTCGCAGGTTACGGTGGGACACATTGTGCCTGGCGGCGCTGCGGATTTGGATCAGCGCGTTGCCACGGGCGATGAAATAATTAGCATCGATGGCATTAATGTGGTGAGTTTAACAATAAGATTAAGAATTATGGATGCGCCTTGGTTACAACTATAACTAAATTATTGCTTTTCTTGCTGTTGCAGTTGAACTCCTCGCACCACAAGGTCGTCTCACTGGTGGGTGAATCGGCTGTGCGTGGTCAGGTTACAATGATACTGCGTCGTCGTCGCGGCAATCTGTTGCAACAGGCGCCGCTGGCAACGCTTAGACGCTATCCCTATGACGTCATAGTGAGTCGTCATGAGAATGAGGGCTTTGGCTTTGTTATCATATCGTCATCCAATCATTACTACGGCTCCACCATAGGTAAGCACGGGCCGTGAAAGGCATTCCGAGCAGCACAAGTTATCTAACTACTTTCTATTTTCCACAGGCAAACTCATACCTGGCAGTCCAGCGGATCGTTGCGGTGAGCTCAAGGTGGGTGACCGCATTATTGCCGTCAATCGCATTGAAATTGCGGGCATGTCGCATGGCGACGTAGTCAATCTCATTAAGGAATCTGGCTTGCATGTGCGTCTCACCATTGGCTGTCCGCTCAAGGAGGGCGGTCCAAGTCCAGGCGGCAGCAGCGCTGGACTAGGCTCAACTACGCCGCTGCAAGCTTCGCCTAGTTTGCTTAAAGTGCCGCAGCAGCCAACACAACAGCAGCAGCAGCAGCAACCACTGGAGTTGCCTGGCCTGGCTATGCCTGGTAGTTATCTGGAACGCACGAGCTCAAATGTTGCCGCCACCTTGGCGCTGCATCAGCAGCCGCAGTTATGACTCTGAGATTTGCGCATTAGGCTCTACAAGAGCTTTCTCTAGTTACACACACTTAGCGTAGGCTTGTCCTTAATATTTTGCTTTAGTTAACTTTGTTTAGTCCTTAAGCAACCCCAAAGACTGAATCTAGTAAGCACCTGTAACACTTCAATTCGCGAATCTCCGAACAGCAAATTCACACAAATTATTTCTGCGTATGCCACAGTTTAAAAACAACTTACACTTACTTAATGTTTAAGTAATGGCTAAGATTGGCGTGCTACTCTTTTGAGCAATTTAGTTATAGCTAATTGTAAAATGCGCTATACATAATCAATAAATTAAGTTTTATGCACAAGTGTACAAATGTAAAGCACTCGAAAATGTACATATATTAAGAATATAAAGCATTATATTGAAATAAATTCTAAAATTTGTCACATTCTTGGATATTTAGTTAATTGAAAAATTACTGTATGTTATAGTCTCTGTTAATTTATTGATTTATATTGTATTTTGTTGATTCCACTTACTTAACAGTTAAATCTCAAAATTTACAAAAACTCTATTTGATGTACCCTAAGTACAAAATATTAATTTAACTTGACAAAATGCAAGCTTATGTTTAAAATACAAGATGAGTTAGATTGGGATGGGGCTTGGCAGCATTGCCATAATGCCATGTTATATGGGCTTAATCTTAAAGTGCAGACCGATTAGCGAGAACACCAAACACTTAAGATCCTGCACCAAGTAATAGAAGCAACGCAGGCCCTCCGGATCCTTCGAGCGATTTACATCCACCAATGATCCCGTTTTTGAGGTAGTAAAAGAGATGTGCTCATCGCCAATCACGATTTCTAACTCCTATATATGTATGGTAAATTACAGGCATTAGAATGTTGTCTTTGCCGGCATGTGCTGTACAGTATTTACCTGACGTCCCACGCGATCTGGTGGTGGCCACGGTAAATCATCTTCTTGCATGATTTCTGAGTCAAGTATAATGCGTTTTAGCTCCTCCATGACCGACTGGTGTACAAATGCTTCCTTGCGGATCATCGTGTCGTTTTTGTAGTTCGAGTTGTTAGCGTAGCGCAGCTTGCCGTCCGGTCTGAACTCAAATTCCAGAAATTCGTGACCAAACTTGCCTTTGTGGCCAACATAATAACGTAAATAGAAATCCTCTGTGGACATTTTTCGCGCAATTTTGCTAATTTACAAGAAAATTACACTTTTTCAACGTTGCTGCTGTTTTTAGGGTTGTTGTACATAAAGCGGCTATCGATAACAAATACAGTTGCGATGAGTGAGTCACGATGAATACAAAATGTGACTACGATAAGTAGCAAAATTATGTATAAAAAGAGATAGATAGATAGATTGTACAAAACAAATGCATTTTGCAGAGCATTTCATGATAAGAATTCTGTTGTTTCAGATTTAATTTGTTAACAGCCAAAAATCATCAGTGAATCATCAGTAACAGTTACTTGTGCGCTGCTGTCACGGCACATGACTTTAAAATACTCAAGGCAAGTCACAACTCTAAAAGTTGCCAAAAAGTGTAGGTGTAATGTAATTTTATTTGATTTTAAGGGAAACAAGTGAAACTCATAGCTTATAAGTAAATGCGGTGAGTACACGTGGCTTGCTAACGCACAAGTGGGTGTTAGTTAAGTTAAAGTGCTCAGTGGCAACAATGTAAATGTGAACTTGCAAGAAAGTTGCTGAGCTGCAAAATTGTTGTTGCTAAAAATGTTGCTTAAGGCTGTTTGTGCACGTCATACGGACGCCGATGTAATGGCGCCGCCATCATCATCACACTTTGCATAAGAGAGAGAGACAGAAAGAGAGAAATACACGCGCCAGATGCAGCACAAGCTGGTGGTTGCCTGACTGGGTGGATGGAATCCTCTGTGGCTGCTATAGCAGCAGCGGGCAAAGGATCTCGGTCAAAGTAACTTTACAAAAACAGTGCCATGAAAGAGCGTGCTGTGTCACGGAGAGTGGGATTGTTGTTGTTGTGGTTGGCACAAAACGAAAGTGCAAGGACTTTTGCGGCGCATGTGCATCGCATGGCGGGAAATCAACAAGCAAATTGCCGGTGCACGTGCGGGTGTGTTATGTCGGTCGTGGCAACAAAGTTGCGCTCAGCTGCGCGCACTTTCTCTCTAAACTCTGTCTCACACACACACACACACACACACACACTCACTCTCTGCAGGAGTTGTGGCTCGGCATTTACTGCGCCGCTGTTGGTGTTGCTGGGCTAAAAATCGATGACATTGAGTGCAACAATGTTGCCGTCTCTGTTCTCCAGCACACTCACTCCCAGCAGTAATGCACGGTTTGCAAACTGAAGTTATTTCATGCACACAAAATTTACCAGGCAGCTCTATTCTGTTTGCCATTGCAACTTTTGGCGCTCTCTCCCGCTCGCGCTCTCGCTCTCACTCTCAGCTGCGCTCGCTCGGCAACATTGTGTGCCGGTTGGTGATTTTTAAAGGAGTTGACATGCATTGCCGTGGCGCTTACAACTTTGTTAACTTCGGGACTCTAGCTGGTGCAGTTGGTATTGAGGACAGTAACCGGGACAAACTTACTTTGTTGCGCATAAATTGATTTTTTCCGGGCACTTGATTTTTTCACTCGGGCCATAAAGTTGAGTCCCCCAGAAGATTTATATGTGTGATTAAATTGAAAATATTTGAGGGCAAGTAAATAAAAGTTTCACAAACAAATTAAAATAGTTAGCTAAACATAATTTGAAGTAATTTAAACTTGAAACTTAATTTAAACTTTGTTCTATTTGCAGGCAATGTAGCAACTGCTGCTCTATGTACATATATAATAAGCCATAACATATATATATATATATATACATATATATATATGTATGTATATCTATCGCCATTCCAACGCATATTGGGCAGTAACAATGATTGCTTAAATTAGACTGGAATGCACGCCAAGTAACTGGAATGATGTCAACGCACTCCCACGAGCCCCAAACGCTCGAACAGTCACCACATCATGCCAGTGCCACACCAACCAGGCTGTGTGCCGCCGACAAGGACAGCAATAGAGCAGACAGAGAAGACAACCGAAGCAGTCCGCAGCGCAATTTAGTGGAGTTCCTGTGCATCTGCATTGCCTGTGTGCTCTGCTATTACAACAGCACGCAGTGCGGCCTGGTGTTTGATGATATTAGCGCGATAAGGGATAACAAGGATTTGCGGCCGAGCACGCCGCTGCGTAATGTGTTCCTTAACGACTTCTGGGGCACACCAATGCACAAGGAGCAGTCCCATAAGTCATATCGCCCGCTCACCGTGCTCACCTTTCGCCTCAACTACTTGCTGCATGCACTGCACCCGTTCGGCTATCACTTCGTCAACCTGCTGCTGCACATCGTTGTCTGCCTGCTGTTTCGTCGCGTCTGCCGCCAGCTGCTCCGCCAGTGCGCCTCGGCCTGCAGTAAGCCGAACACATGCGCCTTTGTGGCAGCGCTGCTATTTGCCGTACACCCCGTGCATACGGAAGCAGTTACTGGCGTTGTGGGCCGTGCTGAATTGCTCTCCTCGATTTGTTTTCTGTGCGCCTTTCTCAGCTACGCTCATGCCACGAGCCAGGCGACGCCGCGACGCACGAACTGGCCGGCGCTCTGCCTCGGCTTTGGCGTCTGCCTGCTCGCCTCCATGTTGTGCAAGGAGCAAGGCATTACAGTAGCCGGCATTTGTGTTGTTTACGAGCTATTTGTCGTGCAGCAGCTACGTCCCCTGCATCTGTTTCAGTTCGTGCTGCGTTTATTCGAGGAACAGCCGCCGGCTAAGGCGGCGGCAGCTGCTCCTGCTGCCTCGACACACGCACGACGCTGGTCGTCGCTGCTGTGGAAACGCTTGGTATTTATTGGCTGCATTACTGTGGCTCTGCTGGTGGCGCGTGTGTATGTCATGGGCTCCCAACTGCCCATTTTCACACGCTTCGACAATCCTGCCTCCGCTGAAGCGACTCCTGTGCGTCAACTTACCTACGCCTACCTCATCTATCTCAACTGCTGGCTGCTGATCTGTCCTTCACTGCTTTGCTGCGATTGGACCATGGGTGAGAGTAACTGAGAATTTTATATGCAATTTTGAAATTTATTTATACATTTTTAATTGCAGGCACTGTGCCCGTGCTGGAGGGCTTTGGGGACACACGCAATTTGGCCACCTTGTGCACATTTCTGGGCTTGGCCGCACTGGCCATCAAGGCGTGTGTCACACGCAATTTGCCGCAGTCGCGGCTGCTGCTGATGTGCCTCGGTTGGCTGGTGCTGCCCTTTCTGCCCGCCTCGAATCTGTTCTTTCCCGTGGGCTTTGTCGTGGCCGAGCGCATACTCTACATGCCCAGCATGGGCTACTGCCTGCTGGTGGCCTACGGCTATCAGCAGTTCCACGAGCGTTTGCGTGGCCACTTGGCACGCATGGTCAAGGCCTTGCTGGTGCTGCTGCTGCTGTCGCATGCGCTCAAGACGTATCAACGCAACTGGGACTGGCGCAGCGAGTACACGCTGTTCATGTCGGGCATACATGTGAATCAGCGCAATGCCAAGCTCTACAACAATGTGGGCCATGCGCTGGAGAACGAGGCGCAGTACGAGGAGGCGCTGCTCTACTTTCAGCAGGCTGTGCACATACAGCAGGACGACATAGGCGCGCATATCAATGTGGGACGCACATACAATAATCTCAAGCTCTATAAGGAAGCCGAGCAGGCTTACATGCGTGCCAAGTCGCTGTTTCCACAGGCCAAACCGGGTGTTAGCTACCATGCGCGCATTGCGCCGAACTATTTGAATGTCTTCATCAATCTGGCGAATCTCATTGCCAAGAATCAGACACGATTGGAGGAGGCGGATCATCTCTATAGGCAGGCCATAAGCATGCGCAGCGACTATGTCCAGGTAAGTCGCAACTAAATTGAATTATTTTTTGGAATATGTTTGGAATCTCTAATTGCTGGAATTTAATTTAGGCCTACATCAATCGTGGCGATATTCTGATGAAACTCAATCGCACTGCCCAGGCGCAGGAGGTCTATGAGCAGGCTTTGCTTTATGACAGTGACAATGCGGATATATACTACAATCTGGGCGTGGTTTTCCTGGAGCAGGGCAAGAGCCAGCAGGCGCATGTTTACTTCAACAAGGCCATTGAGTTGTATCCGCAGCATGAGCAGGCGCTGCTGAACTCTGCCATATTGTTGCAAGAACGTGGCGGTGAGGAGGCGCGACAGCTCTCACGTGCTCGACTCTACCAAGTGCTGACCATGGATGCAGGCAATGAGAAGGTTTACTTTAATTTGGGCATGCTGGCCATGGACGAGTCGAGCTTTGAGGAGGCTGAGCAGTTCTTTAAGCGGGCCATACATCTCAAGTCGGACTTTCGCAGCGCTCTTTTCAATCTGGCCCTGCTGCTGGCGGACATCAAGCGGCCCTTGGATGCTGTTCCATACCTTAATCAGCTCATACGTCATCATCCTGCGCATGTCAAGGGCCTCATACTGCTGGGCGACATTTATATAAATCAAATGAAGGATTTGGATGCTGCAGAGAAATGTTATCGCAGCATACTTCAGTACGAGCCACATAACACTCAAGGACTGCATAATCTCTGCGTGGTGTTTGTGGAGCGCAAGCGCCTGGCCAAAGCAGCTGTCTGTCTGCAATTTGCACAGCAATTGGCGCCCGGAGAGGATTACATTTCACGCCATCTGCAGATTGTCAAGGCGCGTCTGCAGAAAATCAACAAGTTACCTGATACTTCGCCGGAGCGGCAGCTGGCCTATGAGGACTACGATCCGTATGAGTTTCAGCCAGCCCAGGAGCCGCGGCATCCAGTACACACGCGTTCATAGCAGTACTTTGCCTAAAGGCCTTCAGACCGACACTACGTAAATGACAACCTGAAATTTATGTTTGTAAATAAACATTAGAATTTGCATTTAATTTAAGCAAACAGACGTTCTAAAGTTTACTTAAATCAATTATACACCTTGGCATTTTGTACTTAATCGAATTATATTATTAAATAAAATGTATGTATTTCAAATATTTGTTCTTTGAATCTTCCCAGGAGTGCATGTCCTTTTGGAATTAAAATGATAAGAAGAAAGGAATAACTGTTTTCCACTGAAATTTGGTCATACAAAATGTAACAGTAAAAACTATTGCATACCTAAAAGGGCAGATGCTGAACAGGGCCGATCCGCTAGAGAAAATTGAGCATAACGAGGTCAGATCTGGTCACAATTTCAAAATTCACTCACAGCACAAAACTCTCTCGATCTGCATCAGAATAATATTGGGTCATCCAATAATTTGGAAATTTTCAGGCTTACCAAGCAAAGAAAATACCCAAAAACACAAATCTGATTAATTTTCTCCTAAACTGCAAGGACGAAACGAATGTCCTTTGGCCAATTGATAGTCCTTTTGAAATAGAATTATTTGATTGAATTAGGGAGATAAAGGCATTTTTCTGTATACGAAGAAAGCTGTTTTAGTCAGCCCCTGTAAGGACTTTTGAAAGCTCTCGACGAACACTACTTGCATGCCAAAGGACATCGAAATCGTCCTTGTAGTTTCCGAGCAAATGAACAATTTGTGATTTGGCAAATTTATTACGCAATCCTGGTATGCAGCTCCATAGATTTGGTGCCAAGGAGCTCGAAAATACACGTCCTTTTAGAATTGAAAGCAATTCACGGGAATTTGGCTATAAAACTTGTAAGCAAAAATGACTAAGCAACAAACTTGCTATGTTCATAAATAATCAAAATTGTTCACTATTTTTTTTTTTTTTTTACTTTATTACCTATAGCTTTAGAAATGTTATAATACATACATGCTTGAAAAATAATTGTTTGTTATTAGTCAGATTGTTGCTTAAAATTAATAAGAGCTGGGGCACAGTTAGTTAATGCTCTCAAGATCTTATCTGCTAATAGTAAATGATTTACATAAATATGTAAGCACATTGTTTAAATTTTGATACACGCTACAAATACAAATACAAATACATACATATGTATAATTAATTGATTTTGATTTCTTTAGTTTTGATCTAAACTATATACTCCTTACAAAATCGGTGAGCATATTTTGAATTAACGTTACTATGATGTCAATTCATCATTGTTTAATTAATTACATATACATACATTTGTTTGTACACATATTTAAATTGTTCCCTACAATGTTTTGGAATAATGACGAGAACTTGACTAGAGATATCGACTATATACGATACGAGTGTAATATACAAATACATGGGGCTATGCATATATATATATTTATACAGTTGCGATGATAGAGAAACATTTCGAGTTGGTTAATACAATTAATAAGCTCAAACTATCAAACTGTAGCCTCTTAAGTAACTATGCCTTGTCTGTAGTTAAATTTCAATTTAAACAATAAGTACTATAAAAATGACAGCTGAACGAACGACATGCACTTAAATTTAATTTGCTCCTTTTTTGGTATGTCTTTATATAAATATATACGCTATATGTGTGTGTGACTGATAAATAAGGCGACGCTCACTCGCAGGCGATTTTGCCGTCGAAGCTGCTGAGCGCAATGGCAAAGGCCTGCATGGCGCAGAGCGGATAGCGATAGTCCATGGTGAAGACATCCTCGGAGGTGCGTCCAAACTGCATGACAATGTATTCAGGATCCGAGTCGTGCACCAGCTGAAAGTTCTTCACCGAAGCCTGCGTGACGCGTCCATGAAAATTGAGCACATACGACTGAGTCTCATCGTTCCAAACGGGCGTCTTGTTATGCAGCTCCACAATGTTGTCCATGTTCTGTAAGCCAGTTAAATGCCAGTTAAACAGATAGCTTTAAATTTGTGGTGTGCAGGCAGACTCACCTTCATTTTCCACAAGTCGAGTATGCCCTGCTGCTTGGGATCCGCAGAGCTGATCTTGACGCGCTGATCATCCTCAGTCATGCCTGGCAGTATCACAGTCATGTTGCGTGGACCCTTGAAGCCCAATATGTTGGTGTCCTATAAACCAAAAGCAATTGTTAATTAGCAGCTGGGGCAGCTTACTATGTGTGTTGACTTACATAAATGATGACTGCTAGATCGTTGCGTGGACTCTCGGCGCTGTCCTTGTTGCCATTGTCGAATACAGTGAAGGAGGTGCCAAACACATTGGAGCGCAGCTTGCCACAGAAGCCGTCCGCATTGCGCGACAGATCGGTGGGATCGCAGCTTATAATATAGTTGGACGTTTTGCTCTTCTTGCGCTTGCGTCCGCCCAGCAGAAAGATCTTCTTGCCGTAGTCCCGCTCCAGATGCAGATAATAAATAGGAAACAGACCACGATCCATGCCCTTGCGATCGCGTGTGATGCGGCACTTGTAGAGCACGCCCTGCGGCGCTGGCTGCATAACAAACTGATCGATTTGCCCGATGACATCGCCCTCGGATTCGCCAGTGCTGCCATTCGCACCCTCCAGCTCGGAGTTCTCCTTAGTTGAGCCGGCCATGCCAACGGGACGCACTGCCGCCACACCTGCTATATTACGATTGGCATAGTCATCCTCGTCCAGCGTATCGCCAAACGAGTGCTGAGCCATGCGCAGTCCCTGACCGGAGTTGGCGCTGCGCGTGGGCTGCTCAATAACTGTAACCGGACTGCTCTCCTCATCCTCCAGCTCGTGCGACGAGATCTCTTCAATCAGATCAGCTGATCAGCAAATAATCTCAATTATTATTTGTTTACTTTAGTTTAGATTTATTGCTCTTACCCTCTTGGTTAATTGTGCTCAGGCTGCGCAGATTGTTCGAGTTATTGCGACTTGAGTTGATCGTGACTGTGGAATTGTTGCTCAGCAGCTGATCCGGATCATTGGGCGAGCCTATGAACTGCATTGGGCCATCGTAGCCATGCAGCTCGCGACTGTTGCTGCGCATCCCAGACATGGGTCGACTAATTTGCAGATCACTCGCCTGCACCATGCCCGGAGAGGCGCGCTTTTGACGTATATAAGCGTCCATCAGCTGACGCTGCAAGTAAGCAAAGAAGTTTGGAAGACAGTTAGATAGATGAATAGCTAGAGATGTAAGCTATAGATATGTATGCATACAACTATAAATATAAGACTGCATTCAAATCACAAATTATGTTGAACGAAAGCAGTAAACGTAACTTAATTATCTTTTTATACACTTTGACATATTTGTAAAGAATAGACTAGGGTATTTTGAAGTTGTGCAAATGTATGCACAAGAATAAGGAGGCGTGGCAGACCCCATGAAGTATATATATTCTTGATTAGTAGGACAAACTGAGTCGATATAGCCATGTCCGTCTGTCCGTCCGTCTGCCCGTCTGTATGTCGACAGTTTCTCAGCAACTATAAAAGCTAGAGCAACCAAATTTTGTATTTGGATGCTCTTATACCCAAAGTTTGGGTCCCAAACCCAAACACTTTTATTTAATTTTATTTTTATTTCCTCCCATTCTCGCAAATCGAAATAAGCGGATAACACCCACAATATTAAGCAGTTAAAAAATATGAATAAATCACAAATGTTTTTGACTGATGCCGAAAATTTTAGACCAATAGATTCCCTATTCAAAGTGTATATAAAAGTTGGTTGTGTCCAACTTTTATGCGTCCACTTATACCATATGTAAAAGCATTTGTAGCCTAAAATATTTGTTAAATACATTCTGTAATTATTTTTGATATTGATTAGCGCATCCGTTTCGAATTTAAGAATTATTTATGTTTCAATGCGAAAACCGTGTTGGGCCAATAAATTTAAAGAGCATACTTTTATAATTTTATAATTATAAATATAAGATATATATTTTTAATATCTTAGAGCCATCTGCAATAATTTATTCCTTAAATTCCTTAAAGAAATCGAGAGTATCTACTTAGAAATTAATCATAGAGTTCGTCCATTAAATTTATTTCAGCTGCATAAAAAGTGTTAAATATATTTATTTTTATATGTTGACTATTTGGCAATGATTTGTAACTATTGCTTTAATTTATTCAAAGCTTTGGTTATTTAATTTTCAAAATCTTAACACAAATTTGTAAAACACTAATATTAATTTTACAGTTTAAAGTATAAAAATATTGCTTGACCTATCGTATAAATATAACAATAATAAATAAATACAATAAATTATGCTTGTCATGGTGCTGCCTATTCAATAGTCTATTTTCAAATTAGTCTCAAAAACTTCAAAAATATTATTGTTGTATTTACGCATTAAATATAATTTAGTCGCCTGATTTTATTTATAATTAAATAGCTCGTGCCTAGCTATGATTAGCATATCAGGATGAGGTGGCTTTTGCTATTTTGGGAGGCACAGCTTTTGAAATTGAAATTTGAACCACACGTTTGCGAATATGTTTCAATTTTTTGATACTGATAAGATGTTTGTCTGTAGAAATAATTCCATTGTTTGTTCATAAATCAAGAATTAGATTATGATTGATTGCCAGTGGCTCTTGAGATACGAATTAAAGGCCAAGAGTGTTCGCTTGATATCTTTATGACTTGTTGTTGCCTAATTGTGACTAAATGTGCATTTAATAAAGTAGCTAAACTATTAAACCATAAACAGAGAGCCATAAAAATTGCTGATCAAATTCGCTTTTAGTTAGGCAAAGGCAATTGAAATGCGATTTCGACTTAAGCAAAGCTTCACTGTAGTACAATCAACTATTTTCTGGGTCACACGCAATTATAATTATTTAGTAATGTGGCCTGCCCGAAAAAATAGAAAACATTAATTTGCATTTGCTTGAGGCTAATTAGACGCATTATTTCTGATTTTAGCAGTTGACAAACAAATTGCTTGAGCAAGAGCATATAGTATAAGAATATATAGCGTCTATCTGAAGCATAGCATAAAGCTCACGATCTCACTCTCTCTCTCTCTTTTATATCAGCTGTGGGCTTTTGGGGCTATCAGACTTGTCAGCTAAGCAGCTCCCGCTGCTGGTCAGCGCTTGTTTTGCTGATGATAAATTGCGGTCCAGGCGATGGCGAAGGGAGGCAGCAACGCTTGCCGCGGCCTCTTTGTTGCACAGTTGCATCATCAAGAGAATTGCAACGCCTGGGGGTGCGTTACATTGGATACAGCAGTGTACTGAATTGGATTGGATTGGATTGACATGACATGACATGCGCTGAGCTGAGCTGACAACTGCTCAACTGGCAATGATTTCATTAAACATTTAAATTTTTCAAGTTCAGCAATGCAAAACAAAACAATAACGAATACAGTTTGCATCAAAATAAAATGTTCATTGATAAACTTAAAGCCAAAAAAATCTAAAAAAAAAAGCAGAATTTAATTGAATCATTTTATCAATAAAATTGCAAATTTACAAACTGCATTTGCTAATAAATTATTATAATATTATTATTTATCAATTGCATTTATTATTTTCATTGCTTTGCTTGTCAATTTATTATATAAAACTACTTTTCTATTTAAGGAGTATTTTCTAGTTACTGCGCTTGATTTTAATCTACTGAAATTAATTTAATTTGCATACTGCGCAAACAAATGCAAGTTGACACCTTTAACTGTCTGACGTATTCAAGATAAATTGCATTATGCAATTGGGAAAATTTCAAATGGCATTTGCCATATGCAACAACAAATTGAACGCTTTAAATGTAAATTATTTAATTATGTAATAAAAACAAAACAAGTGCAACAATATCTCAGATAGAACCATAGCTTAGTTATAGTATAAAGATTTTAAAGGCATAACTAACTATTTTGTTGTTGTTATAGTTTTATATAATATGCGTTGATTATTTCTAATAATTATAAATAGCATGTATTTAGATAATTTTTACTAACAGTATATGAATTTTGAAAATATAAAAATAATATATCATTTTTTTAATTATCAATTCTTTCATAGTAAGAAAAATAAATAAAACAGTTAAAGGTAATTATGTTTGTAAATTAAATTTAACAATTTTACTATATTATCAATTTTAAAGTAAATCCAGTATATATATTTTATATCTAATCTTTGGTTGTACAATATAAAACTTAAATAGTTTTTTGATATTCTAAAATTGTAGTTAAATGCTTTGTAATTAAAAGAGTTAATCAACAGAAATCTATATCTAATCCTTAGTTGAAAATAAAAAAAAAAACAAAATACTTAAGAGTTGAAACTTTTTAAGTTTAACATTATATATGATAACAAAACATTTATTTAGCTTGGCATAAATAACAAAACAGATACAGATAGAGATAAAGAAATATATTAGAGCAAATTGACATTGCTTAGAATGCTCTCAATGGTGGCATTGTGGGCACTCGACTTATCACTGGGAGCGCACTGGAGTTGGAAGAACTCGGGCAGGTCGTCGGCGGCGCCAAAGGCGTTGGTCTTGTTGGCGGGCAGCCAGAGATCCATGCGATCGTAGACGACGCCAGTGGGTCCCTGCTGGAGGAACCAGTCGATGGAGTCGCGATCCTTGAGATCGCCACCCCAGAGCAGCAGCAGCGGCACCACTGCCCTGGCACGCTGCACCAGCTCCGGGCGGGACTTGATGAAGACCGCATTGGGCGCAATGCCGCCCAGATCAAAGGCCTGGGCAAAGTTGATGCTCTGCTCGATGTTGTGGGTGCGCGGATCGGCAAAGGCGTTCTCCTTGCTGCTGGTCAGATGCAGCACGGGATACATGCTCTGCTTGAAGCGCAGCAGTGTGCACAGGTCCGCATCGAAGCTCTTGAGCAGATTGAGGCGACCACAGCCGAACTCCTGCACCACCTGCAGAATGCGATCGACGAATAGATTCTTATCGATGGTCTGCTCGCTCTCGTTGACGCCATTGGCGCGCAGCTGGGGCCACTTGATCTCAATGTCGAAGCCCACGCTGAGATTCACCTGCTGGAAGAAGTCCTGCAGCATGGGAAACAGACGCATCTCGGGCTGCTCCACATTGTTGTGCGCCGGATACTCGATGATCTTGTTGCCGACAATCTGATAGGTCTTCAGCTGCTTCAGCTGCTCGTAGGTGATGTCCTTGATGAGCACCTCGATCAGATCCATGCGGTTGGTGGGCGTCTTGGAATCGATGCAGACGCGTATGGCATAGTCGTGATGTATAATGGCCACCAGATCGCTGGTGAGCTGCACATCGAACTCGAGCAGATCTGCGCCCAGCTCCGCCGCTGCCAGCATGGAGCCCAAGGTGTTCTCTATGAGCGGCGCAGCGCTGGTGCCGCTCAAGCTCAAGCTCTTGCCCAGCCCGCGATGTCCAATCTCCAGCGCTGTCCAGTTGCTGCGCCAGTAGTGCACAAAGCTCGTGCGCAAATCGGCGCTGCTATTCACCATGGGTTGGATCACCAGATACTGCAGATGCAGTGCACCCACTACGCGCTGCCAAAGCGGCGATATAATCTGCAGGCTGAGATTACCCTCGCTGCCCGCTAGCGCCGACGGCTGCAGCTGCGCCGTGCCTAGCAGACGCACCTGATCCTGCTCCTCCGCATACAGCTGCAGTGCATAGGCCACCGCCGGCAGCTGCTCCACGCTGACATGAAACATTAGCAAGTCCTCGACTGGCGCGTAGGGCACGCCATACTCCGGCTGTGGACGCAGCTTGCTGTTGCCATAGACCATCTTGACATACTCCACATTGGCGGTCGCGGAGCTTAAAATGGGGGCCAGACTCAACGGATGCACTGGCTGCAGTCGCAGGCGCAGACTTGTGCCCGCCGGCATCTCCAGCTCCTGCAGCTGCAGTGCCTCGCGGAATACCTTCAGCTGCAGCAGGCTGGCCGAGCTGCTGCTTTGCAGCGAGCCGCGCGTCAATTGCTGCTGTCCCGCGATGTTGCCCAGCTCATCGCTGCGATTCCCCGCCAGCTTGCTCGTGTTGAAGCCGCGCGGCTGCACGTGCGACTCCCAGCGACGCACTTGGATGCCACCACCCACTTGTCGCGATGGTGCTGCTACAAAATAACGGTACTCGACGCTGCTATTCTGCGGCAGCGCCACAGTCGCCAGCCAAACATTGTGAGCGGCCGTGCGATTCAGCAGCACCGCCTGCTCGGCCCGCCACTGACCCAGCGCTGGCAGATTGCCCACCAGAGCGGGTCGCTCATGCGGCAGCAGCTCCTGCGCCGACGTCAACGTCAGCGTAAAGTTAAACGGCAGCAGCGCATTCCGCTTGAGCGGCACATAACGCCGAGCGGTGAAATATTTCTCATAGTACGAGTCCCGATCGCAATGCGTCGCCACTGGCAGCAGACAAAGCGCCAGCGCCGCCAGCACTTTGCACAAGGACATGAAGACCACGACTGCGACGAATCAGAGAGAGAGAGAGAGAAGAGATCTGCTCGCGTTGGCGTACGCGTTGCGACTGGCCCAAGCCACAGCGAGGTCAGCACTGAGCAAAGCTTGGGCCGCTCTTATCAGCTTATCAAACGGCGGGCGAACACCAAGCGGGAGCAATTGAATGAATGAATGAACTAGAGCTGGCAATGAAGTCGCCCATAGATACCAATAGAAGATGAATGCAAATAAAATAATCTACACAATATTTATGAATCAACTAAAAATACATTTTAACGCAGACCAATTAACAAACATTATAAATCGCCTTAAAATTGTGCTTAAGGTTTCGCTGGTCGTAATTATATATTAAATTATTTTAAGTACGAAGAATTGATCAAATCTATCTTAGCAACAATTATGGTGCTAATGAAGTTCAACAAGTTTTATACTCTGCCGAAAATAATTATCGTTTGGGCATGTTAGTCTTTTCTTTTACTTTAAATGCATACAAATGTCGCGCGCGTGACACGAATAGACACGAGCTCATCTCTAGGTCAAGCGAACGTGAACGCTTTTTGCGATAATGCTCAACAGCTCAAGCAATGTATTCGCACGTGTTACACACACACACGAGCGCGCACACACGAGTGCGCACACACGAGTGCGCACGAACTTAATACGAAGCAATTATTTAGTTAGCGCAGCACTCAATCAAAAGCTCGCTAAGCTGATCTGCTGCGCAAAAGCCAAACGTGTCGCTCACTCACCTACACACAGACACACACATACATGCACATACATTAAGTGTGTGTGTGTGTGCAGTTAGTTTATGCTGCTCTCAATTGCTTGGCCTCTGCTCACAGGCGGGGGTGCCAGCTAATCAGCGACGACGCTGTCATTTATCTATGCAATTGCAAATTTCGTAACCATTTGCGTTTCATTTCGTTCCGTTTCGTTTTGGTGTGTGAACTAAGCGAGAAAGAGATAGCTAAACTCAGCATAAGCTTTGCTTATCGCAAATTAAAAGTAAGCGTTGATAGCTCACGACTCTGTAAACTTGAGAGTTGCTTTAAGTGCCGTGCAGCCGACTGAACACAACTCTATAAAAAGAGCGAACAGTTAATTGAATTGTCGCTTATAAATAAAATCTGTTCTATAAATAAAACTGAAGCTGAGTATCTCCAGCTCTTCAACGTATAAATTTAAAGTCTTTAGGCTAGGCTAGGATTTCAATAATGCTAAACAATAAAGTAATAACAATATAATTGGATTTTTTTTCTTTAATTTGCAGTGCTAAGAAATTAGAAATATGTAATCCTACTACTAAATCATATATTCTTGGTATTAAAATTTCAATAAAAATTGCAATGCAATTCGGAACTCGCTCGATTTTAATTCAACTGATTGGATTTTTAGCAATCCTTGCAATCCTTTGCTTAAAACTTTAATCTTAACTGTTTGTATATTTTTTCAGCTTTTTTTTTTTTTAAAAACATTTTGTTTTAAATATTTAGCTTTACTTTTTTTTCTGAAATAATTTTCTTTCGCAGTCTTTATAAAATATATATAAAATAAATGTAGTAGGACTACTAAATTAAACAGTAGCTTTAACAAATTAAGCAATTTGTTATGCTGAGAATAAATAATTTCGCATAAATAATTGCATTTTAAATTAGAGCTAAATTCTTTAACTGAAATAAAATACATTTTACTGCAGTTGCTATAAATGTTTAAAAATAAAATGCCTATTATTTATTCGAATGCGTCTTTCATGTCAATTTTGTAATTTATTGCAAATATTTTGAATGAACTAATTGTGCCATTACATTTAAATTGAAAAATGTTTCAGCAGAATTTGAATTTTTGTGTGCAATTTGCAAGGCAAATTTAGAAATTTAATCAAAGCGCGCAAGCAAATTATTTTAATCCATCAGCAGCAGATGAACATTAAACAAAAGCGTGAATGTTGCTAATGTTGTTGCTGTTCTTGTTGTATATTTGATGTGGAGCTTATTAAACGGAAAGCGCAAAGTCAGCGGCGGCAACGCACATATCATAAAAAATAACGCCCATTAATGGGTTGTGGCAACTCTGGCAACTGCTGTGGCAACTGCAGCGGCGTCTTAACGCTTGACGCATTTGTTTTCATTTGGGCAGACAAATTTCCAGGCCAACAGTGCGTCATAAAAAGCAAACAACAGCAACAAGATTTCAATTTGAGAGCGCGCACTTAGAATCTTTAGCCCGAGGCAATAAAATGATTACGCATACGCCGTGTGTGGCGTGTGTGGGGTATACGAAAGCAAATTGAGAAAGTTGCAAACAAAGCAACAATAATCCCATGATGTGTGGCATGTGTGGCAAGACAGCAAAAAATACAGCAAGGACCTTTGCTCAAAGGATTATATGCGGTATACATATTAAGCTGGCTTAAGTGTGTGTCGCTTTATGCTCCGGCTACGACTTTCGACCATAAATTGTGTTGTAAACAAGCGAAATTTTAAATTGAATTCGACGAATGTGCGCACCTAATCAATTTTGCGTGTGTGTGTGTGTAAACTATTAAACAACATTAAGCACAGAACAACAAGCCAAACTTTAGCTGGCCAATGGCTTGGAAAAATGCTTATCGATTTGTTGGCTTCAACATAAAGCACTAAGCAATGAGTTAGCTGAGTGAAGGGGGCGGGGGCGTGGCACTTAATGCATGCAGCCGCCGCCAAACTATAACCAGCTTTAGGCGTCGCCTTTGCCCAAAGCGTGCGTGTCGTTTGTCCCTTTTGGTATACACTTTGAGATTTTTATCAAAAAATGGCAAAGTGTATGCTGAAGTTCAGCCAAAAGTATGTAACAGCAGGAAGTAGGCGTGGTAGAGAGCTTCAAGTGCATAATTTCTTGAGCAGCAAGACAAACTTAGTCGATATAGCCATGTCCATCTGTCCGTTCGTCTGTATGAGCACTGAAAACTCAGAGATTATAATAGCTAAAGCAACCAAATTTCTTATTTCCGTAGCAAATTTTTGAACAATTTTTTTTCTCGTCTTCCTACCCGTAAACCCAAAAAAAAAACCGATTTTTGCTCACAAAAATCTAAATAAAGCACACATAAGGCTTGTCATGTCCCTAGTCAAAGTGTATATTAAAGTTGGTTGTGCTCAACTTTAATGCGTCCACTTTTTTCTAACTCTTGTTGTTGTTGTTGCCCCGACTGTCCTTTTTTATGTTTTTCTGTTGCCTTTGGCATGTCGCACTCGCTTCATTAAGCCATAAAGCCAGATGTGTGTCTCTATCTATGTGTGCGTGTCTGTGTGTGTGTGTATGTGAGAGTGTGTGGCATGTCAACAGTTCAGCTCGCAGTGTCAGCGGCATGCGGATGTAACTATGTGGGCTTGGACTAGAGTTCAAGCCAAAATGTGTTTACAATCGAAGCAAAAGGGTATCAAATTTTGAAGCTGGATTTATCCATGGATTGAGCCAGGATTTGTAGCTGCCTTCTCTTGTTATTTGTTGCCAATAGCGACATTGAGTAAAGGATTTGACTAACTCTTGTGTATTGCAAATTGGAAATATGTTACAAAAAGTTTCTTTGATTTATTTAATAGCTTGCATGTCTATATTAGTATGAATAATTTAAAAAATCATTTACTTTAATATTGAATAATTTAAAGTAATCCTAATCAATGCTAGTTATTCATTAGTAATTAACAATACCAACTAAATATATTGTTTTAATGCATTTAATGCATATTTATACTTTGCCTTTAATATTTTCATATTTTAGTTTAGCATATGAAATATTAAACACCATTTCGCTTTGTTATAAGCCAAAAGAGCTATGTACATATTTAAACAAGCTCCAAAGGCAAACAAGCACATTTAAGTCGAGCAACAAGCTAAGAAAATTTAATTTCAAAGAGTTTAATAAAATAACACGCGGCAGTGCGTGGGAATTTTAACAGCAACGGCAACAGCAGCAGCAGCTAAAATGCTGAAATTAAATAACGAACCTTAACTGCCAGTGAAAGTTTAAGACAAAATGTTAAAGCTGTCATCAGCACAATTACAAGCAAAGTTGTGTTTCCTTTCGCTAAGTGAAACATTAATCAAAGTGAACAAAAGCGAATCATTGGTGAACTAATTGCTGTTCGCCCATGAACTATTTCTTTTTTAATTAATCGCACCTCATTAACTAAATGCTAGTTTATGCGCGGTGTCATGTAGATGATTAAATTATTGAATGATTATATTACTTTGTACCTTTCTGCTTGAATTATTAACTATCTATAGCTTTTTATAAACTTTAATGTTTGTTCAATGCAGAGACATAAGCTTAGCTAATTAAAAACTTTACATTATTTTATTTAACTACCATCACATTAGGACCAATTGAATTTAATTTTTTGTTGTTAGATTTAATTTAATTTGTATTTAGCATGTTTTTTAACACAAGTGTTCTATTTGTATTTTAGCATATGCCCGAAATACATTTTTTAATATTAAATAAATAGCCAAATGTTTATTAGTTGATTAGTCAACCATACATATGTCTTATTAGTTCAACTTTAAATAAAAGTTGCCAATTATTTATTTTTTTCATTCAGACATTTCTTACATAAATGTTAGTTTAAAGTTAACTATAAAACAAGTGGGTTAAAGTTGGGCGCCACCAACATTTAAATACACTTTGACTATGTATCGCAGCAAACACACGCATGCATGCACAAAACACATTACAACACCGAAGCAAGCGTCAACAGCTCGTTTTACGCTTTGTAGCGTCAGCACGACTCCGCCGCTGCCGGTCGGCAGCGACGTTGTATGGCGCGTCAGCACGTGCACCCCGCTGTGCTATATTGAAAATTGAAATGTGAATAATTCCTATTAGTTATTTTATCCGATTGTTTTGAAATTTTCACAATCGAAACATGACGAGGCAATTTTGTAATTTTTTTCAGATTTTAAAAGATTTTTTATGGCCTTATAATACTTTGTTTTTTCAATATTTTTTGTAACCATGTAACCATAAAAGAAAAATAAAATTAATACGGAGTGTCCTGGATATAGGAGCATCTCAACATACCAAATTTGGTTGCTTAGCTCTTATATTTGCTGAGAAACACGCACTCATACAGACGGACACACGGACATGGCTATATCGACTAAGCTCGTCGAGCTGATCAAAATATATGGGGGTCTTTATGGGGTCGGCCACGCCTCCTTCTCCCTGTTAAACATTTGAGAACTTCATAATACCCTTTTTCCATTTTTTACAAAAATGTCAAAGTGTATAAAAAGTATCTGAGAGAAACCAATTGAATTTCATTGCTCTGTGGCGTGAAGAAGAACTGAATGAAGGAAGTAAGCAATTAAATCAAATGACCGGTAAGCTATGAACTATAAAATGGCCGACAAACTACTAAATGGAGAGAAAGGCTTAGTTTATGAACTAATGCATAAACTTTTTTATATGTGAGCAAAGTATGCTGCAGCAAAACTAGAGAAAGAGCTGAGCTCAGGCTAAATGGTATAGCTAACAATTAAAAAGAATTATATCTATATACCTATATATATCTATCGAGCTAGCCAGAGTGAACTGGAAATGTTGAAAACTTTGGCTAGCATGTTATGAATTATATAGCTAACAATAAATAACATTTATTGCTCATGCTACAAATATTTTGCAACATTTATAGACATTTATTTAAATGTTTTTATTTGTGCATGTAAATTTTTATTATTAGCCACACTTTGTTGCCAAAACGAGAAGAGCACGTGTGTGCTTAATTTCCGGCTTAACACTTAAGGCCAAAATGCCAACAGCTGCTTAAGCGCATAAGCGGCATGTAATGAAGTGGCACACACACAGACACAGACAGACACGTATTTGTGGAGACTTTGATGAGGCAGCTTTTGGTCGTCGCAGCATCGCATAAAAGCAAAGTTTTGACAAAGTGACTTTGAGTTGAGGCTCAGGCTCAGCTCGCCCTCGTCTTTAGAGCCCTTGTCAAGCGCCTGGATTTGTTAGCGCCACTTGTAGGGCGCTCTGCATTGTTGTTCTTCTTCTTGTTGTTGTTGTTGTAATAATATTTGTGCGAGGCGTGAGCGGCTTGAGGCTCAAAATTAGCCACGTTTTGTATGCACACACACACACACACAGAGACAAAGTTCGAGAATAAGTAAAAGCGTCGAGCGTGTGGCGCTCAGGTGTGCGCCTGGAAGTATGCAGCAAAATGTGACAAGTGGCAGTGGCATGTGAGAAATAAATGCGACACAAAAGCAACAGCGAACGCCCCAAAGGCAACGCCTTTGTTACACACACACCCACACACACACACACAGATTGTTTGTACGTCTGTCTGTGTGTGTGTGTGGCAAGCAAAGAGTCTATGAATTTTACTCGTTAGCAGTCAACAAGCTGCTCATGTATACGTATGTGTTTGTGTGTGTGTGTGTGTGTTGCCAAAGGTCAGTTGGCGTGTTAACTGCAATACTCTTTGCTCTCTCTCTCTCTCTCTCTCTGTCTCTGGGCTTTAGTTAGGCCGAAGTCAAAGGCAGCAACATTAACCTGGCGCCTGCTGCTGCTTGTGGCCAATTTTGTTTTCGTGTCTGTGTGTTGCTTGCAACAATATTTGTGGCAGTGGCCAAGTCGATTGCTATGTAAAGTGCGCAGCTAAAGTTCAAAGCAAGCTAAATAAATATTAAACATTGTAGACTAAAGTAAATGAAGGCGAGTCTAGGCATTAACATAGTAAGTTTTTAATAAAGGGCGGGTAGCTTATTAATTGATATAAATAATATTTTTTTCTTTTTTAATCCAATTCTTTTGGTTTTTAATGAATTCAAACAAGCTTGCTGTTGCAGCTGAGGCAACTTAATTTAGTTATATATAAGTAAAATAATAACAAGAGGACCACATGGGTCATACATATACTTACTAGACAATGTCACACTATTTAATATTATTTGTTTGGAGTAAAGTGTGCTGCGACCTAAAAGGTCTGTTGTGCCTCCCACTTATAGACGAGTTAAAGCTCCCTATCCAGCCCTATTTTGTGCAGAAATGCCAAAATTTGTCCTGGTTTCAAGTTCCTCATCTGCCTTGTATCTAGGGTAAGAATCCCCAACTGATTATATCTAACTCTGCAGAGCGCAGGACATTTCTCCAGTAGGTGCTCTGGTGTTTCGTTATGCTCTAGACAGAGTCTGCAACAAGCATCGTCCACAATTTTTAGCTTGTGTAGGTGCTTGCGCAGTCTGCAATGTCCCGTTAGGAAGCCTGTAACTATCCTAAGTGAGTTTTTGCTAAGATTTAGACAATCGACGGTACGTTTCGGGTCATAGCCGCCCAACAGTCTTTTGCTGTCATATCATACGTTTTACTCCAATATACTATATACATATACAATTATTTACATTTAAGTGATGACCCTTTTATGGAGGTCAACTGGATGGCATCTTTTTAACCGTCTTCTCATTACTTGCGCTGTTAGTTGCCTGGCCAATGCATTTATGTGGTCTCCGAGGTGTTCCACATATCTAGTTGCCAAGTTTTGCAGTAAGTTTCCAAATCATCGGAACTTTAAAATTTTTTTCAATGTCCCTGTTGCGGACATACCACGAAACGCCGGAAATGTTTCTCAGGATTTGTGCTTGGGCTACTCTTATCTTGTTCAGGTTAGACTTAGCGGCTGTGTCATATATTTTTGAAGAGCGTATCTCCATATGGGGGTAGATGGTTACTTTGTTGTGTGGGGTCAGATTATTCTGTGGCGAGAGCAGCCACTGCATTTTCTTAGCCTTCTGCAGAACTGAGTGCTTAATCATAGTTGTGTGGTCTTTAAAATTTAACAGCCTGCCTAGTATGACAGCTGAGTATTTATGCGATCCCTTGTGCACAAGTGTGGAGCCTGACATAGTGATACATGCTTATTAATTGCTAATTAATATAAATTGTATTTTTTTTATTAATAAATTAGCAAGCTAAATAAATATTAGGCATTGACTAAAGTAAAGAGCGCAAATCGACGTAGTCAGCATTTAATTAAGCGGGCATATATAACTATTAATATATTGCTTAATATGTATTAATATAAATAATTATTTATATTTTTTGTTTTATTATAAACATTTTCTACTACGCCCATGGTACCAGCTAATATATGATTATTAATATAAATTATTATTTATAATTGTTTTTGTTATTAACAAATTATCAACCTAAATGATACTCATAGACTAAAGTAAGAAGTCTACAATTTCAGCATTTAATTAATTTATATTAATATAAATAATTTTTTTTTTTTTTTTATTATAAACCTTTTTTACTACGCCCATGCCTTGCAGCACATAGACAAGCATAAACTTGTTTAATAAATATTGTTAGCTATAGCTTACGCTTTTTCTTAGAACTTTTGCCTTGCCCAAAGTTTTTATTTAAAGCGCAAACTTTTGTAATAAATGGAAAAAAACTTATTGTTTTAAGCAGTACCGTTATTTGGCTTAAACACAATAATTTTCATTTTTAGCCAAACTTTCTGCGGGCTGCATAAGCATTTCCGATAGTTTTAGCAGTTGTAGGTGAGCGGGAAATAAAAAATTTTTTTGGCAACTTTTAGTTGCATCCAAAGTTTTTTAATTAATGGGGCTGAGACATTGCAACTGCAACAGTTTTTTGAGTGCATTGCCACAAGCGTCTTTGTTATAGCCAGGCCAATAGCTTAGCGGCAAGTGCGCTTTAAAAGCTTAAAAGAAAGAACGAGCGAAATGAAAGTGCGAAATTCGAAGCGCGCAATAAAAGAAAAGCGCACGCACACACACATACAAATAAATTGTTGCACATACACACACACGCATCTTTGGCTTTTTATACTCTACGCTTGCCATTGACAGTTATTTATTTTGTTTGCTTTTTTTGGTTGCCTGCATATCTCTGTCTTTCTTTTTATTTCACATTTATTTGCTACTTAGCAGATATTACATTTCATTTTCTCTGCTATTTATTGCTAACCCAGCCAACCCCTCCCTCACCCACCCACACACACACACACACACACATCTCACAAATATTTGCGCTGCATACCAAATTTTTATGCAACACACACACAGAGCAAAGTTTTTATTTGCATATGTGTGTGTGTGTTTGCTCTTCTAGCCATTTCTGAAGTGCTGCTAACACTAGATAAATACGCAAAAAATAAAAAAATAAAAAAAACAGCTACGCATAAAGTGTGGTTTAGTTTTTGTAGCAAGCACGAGACTTTTTGCTGCTGCTGCGGCTGCTGTCAAGGCTTTAAGCCTTAAGTAAGCCTTTGAGCCACAGTGCTTAAGTAATTAAGCTGGAATTTAGCAAGAGCTTTCAAAACTGATTAGTACATTTTGTAGCCAAAGGGTGAGCTCTATATAGTAAACAAGTCATCCAAGTGTTAGCTCTTTCGAAATTTTCAAAGTTTAAAGTTTAAAATGTTAAAAAAATACTTATTTTTCTATATTATAAAGCTTGGGAATTGGATGTGTAATATATGTGGATTTAAGAAATGTATACTAAATTTTTATTAGGATCGAAAGACGCTTATTTAAGTCTCGCCAGTGTTTGTCTAGAATTTCTAATTCAATGCTCAAGCTAACTTATTTTTCAAATTTTGGCATTTGTCTAAATAATCAAAAAATTAAAGCAACTTACATTTTGTATTTATTTATTTTTAAAGTCAATGCTAAGAAAATTGTGCACAACATGAGCATCGAATATTGTTTTATTTATTTATCTATTTTATTTATTCAACAGTTGAGTTGTTTATTCGACGCTCGTTTTATATTCGTGCTTTTGTCAAATGTCCACAGATTTGTTTGGCACTTTTATTGTTGCCGCTGTTAAGCTTAAAAGCATTTAAAAACATTTAATGCCGAGCTTAAACAATTAAGCGAATATAAGCTTTAAGTCTAAATGCTGCCTTGGCGTCTATGTATTTAATTAAAATGCTTGAATTTAATGAATATTTGTACTCTGGCTTTTGTTGAAACCCAACAGCAGTTGCCAATTGTTGAGCAGCTCTTAGCTTAAGCGTTGCGCTCTCTTAGGCCCAAATAGCAACGAGGCAAAGTGTGTGCTTGCTTAATTGCCTTTGTGTGTGTGCCAAATGTAAAGCTTTGATCACCGAGTCGTATACGTAATGCAAAGAGTTGCGCTATGCGTCGCTGTCTTGCGTAGTCAGCATGTCATTTGAAGGGGCTCGCAGTTTATAAATATATATTGATAAATCTAGCATATATTGATAAACTGATAGCTATGTTTATTGCTTTATGTAAGCATTGAAGCAAATACTTGTAGATGGAAATAGAAATGTTTTGTTATTACATCCTGAACAGCATATGCGTTTCTTTTGCCGTCAGTCCCATTTTTATGTGAGCCATGAGCAAAGGATGTACAGGATGTACTTATAAGAAGAAAAGCGACAGTAGTTCATAAATACTTCGTAACATGTATACACGTTCATAAATTGATTTGTTATAAAGTACAGTAAATATTCTATAAAAGCAACGTATGCATAAACAACTTATTTTAGTTTATTTATATCTTATTCAATTCTAATAATAATATGTAAATATTATAAAAAGTGCAGAGTATCAAATTTATTCAAAATGAACATTAATGAATATTAAACTTACAAATAATGCGGCGAATCATTCAGTGTTGCCAGTATTTTCTGAGCTACAATAGCTAAACACGAATATTAAAAATTATTTTAAAATAGCTAAAATTCTTTAACATGTTAAATTATCAATATATGTAATACTCAAACTGAGAATACTTTTTTTTTAAATTATTATTGTGCTTATTTTATTGAACTTAAAATAAATGCTATCGGTAAGAAAGCTACAAAACAAAATCAAATAGTCTGATTTCTAGCTAATAGCATTCCATAAAATGTAAGTTTTTTTTTTAAGCTATTATCTAGCAATAAAATAGCTAACATGGAAACATAATTGAATCATTAATACAATATTAATAAGACTTGAAAAAAATGAAACAGTGTTTTTATACAAAAATAACCATAGCAGATTTATCTATGGACTTCTTTTTGTAAATAAGCTAAACTTTTTTCATGTTGAGATTGACTGTTTGACTGTTTGCTGTATACTATACATCAGCTCTATTGTGAATAGATTTATGTCAATTTATTGACACATCTCACAATCAGTAGCTATTGCTACATTTGACATTTGGCAGCAGCTCTCGCTAATTAATATTCATTAAAATAACTGCCAACTGACATTGAAATGTGTGTAAGGCGCTTGAAATTGTCGGTGAAACTTAAAACGCAAAAATTGCAAACAATAAATTGACAGCAATTTCCCTGAAAAACTTTTGTCAATGATGATGATGATGATGCTATTTAATTTCCTGTCACATGCCCAACTGCAATAAATATCTATTGAAGGCAGTAGTAACTTTTTTCTTTCTCATCGTACAAACTGCTTTTGGGGCAGCAGCAAAAGCTTTTAAGCCAGCTCCGCTAGCTGTTTCTTTTAGAGAGTGCAATGTATGAGATATTTCCGTAGATGCTGCACACACGTGTGTGTGTGTGTGTGGGTAAGAAATACAATACGAGGACTCGGCTCGAGGACACACGCAGGCAATTGTGCAACTTTAATACGTATATGACGTACAGTATGTAACGTTTGTATGCGTATACGTTAAATACCGGAACGTATGGATGAATTGGGCATAAGGGAATTGACAAGTTTGCCTCATGGCGCTGGCGCTGGGCTCAATGCAGAATAAATGACTGGGGCTGGGACTGGGTCTGGGGCATTCCATTCCGTTTCGGGTTGGCCCCAAATCCTTCGAGAGCAGCGAGACGTTATAATACAATTGCCAACAGCTTGTCAATCCCTTCGGCTGCGCATGTGGATTTAATTTGATTTGTCAAATTATCATTTAACAGCAGGCAGGGCCTTCACTAGTTTCAGTTTTAGTTGCACAAACTTTTGACGCTCATGTCCTTGTCATTGAGTTAGTTGAACACTTGGGCCCACCTATCTGCCCAACCAGTGACAACTTGTCAATGTCTTTTGCTTTTTTTTTTTAGCTACGCTCAGCAATTGGCACGATTTGCAGCCATAAAAATGTTGCGAGCCACTTTAATTACACGCAGTGCTCAGGGACTGCAACTGCGGGTAAATCAACTTCCTAATTAGCTCGTTGAGTTGACTTTGGGCTAACGTACGCTAGATTGAGTGCTTTTTAAGGATCAAACAAATATATAGTAGAGGCAAAAGCGTGAGTAACTTAAGCTTAGTATCAAAGTTTATAGAGCAATACTTATATTCATTTTATAATCTATGCGTGACTAAAATCAAGCAACATTTATTGATCGAAACCCCTTTCTACAAAATTGATAAAAACACAGGGTCTCTTGTCTTTAGCTACTTTTTAGATATGAATCTTCTAAGCCTTGGAATAGGAATTTTTGTTTTTTTTATTAAATGAAGAACCAGTACATCAAAAGCGTACTATAGCATCACAATTATATAATGAATTTTAGCCTAACAGCATAGGGATGCCCTATGCGGAATTGAACCTAGTAGGATGTCCTCATCGACGTTTAATTGTTTTAGCAAACCCTTGCCGACGTAGTCGTCTTAAGGGTCTAGCGGGTAATAGCCCTCTTGCGAGCAAGCTGGAGTGTCTCACCAGTTTGTCCGCGTATCGGCTTTGTGTGGCGTCCGATTTGTTCCTCCACTGTGTGCAGGTTGAGATCTCTGTGGAGTGCAGAGCCGCGCACATGCCATGGACAGTCAGTGATTTGTCGTAGAACACGGTTCTGCAACACCTGGATGCGTTTATAGTTTGATTTTGCTGCGATCACCCAGATCTGCACTCCATAAAATTAGAATATAGGAGTGCTAACATTTTGAATGCAACTTTCTTTTGATATTTTTTTTTTAAATTAAGTCAATAAGTTTTGGTGTTGCGCCAATTTGCATTTAAATTCTTATTATAATATGAATTGGATTCTAATTAAAAATAATTAAACATGGTTTGTCTTCAATTTAAAAGTATAAAAACTAATGCAGCAACTGTTAAATAAATATAGTTATTGACAATTTTATTGGCTAAGAAAAATGATTTATCGTTTTATAAAAGGTAATACTCGAAGCAAGCTAATTTTAAACAAAATCCATGGCTGCATTAAATCGTTTTAATTTTTTTTTGTGCCCCGAATATTAAAAAGGATTTTTTACTTGTTGATTAGTGTAATTAAATGATTGTTTTAGTAAATACTCACAAATGTAAAGTTAAATATTTGATTGAAACAAACAATTTCATAGATTTTAAAAATATTTGTGTAACTTAAACCAAAATATTTTATGCAAGCAGCAAAACTGTTTAGTATTTGTTTCGATTCCAAGAACGCAGCGCCATATTTTGCATAATTTGTGTGGTTTGGAATGTTTTCTAGGAAAAGCAAAGCAAGCGCTGGGGTCTATATCAATTACTAATACAAGTATTAATTACAATATTCATTTAAATTTATATATATTGCTGAACGTCTTACTTTTAAATTCAGCTATAAATTAAAGTAATCTGTAGTAATTATATATTTGATATATATAGATACGGTTTTGCTATTAAATAAAGCTATCAACTTTAATATTGATTTAAGAGTCGCCGCGGCGACAAGCAAATTGCATTGCATACTTCAAGGCGCGCGGATCTAGTTGAAAGCTAAAAGCTGCGCATACAATTTGCAAGTTTTAATCAAATTGCAGTATTTACATTGCACACACAGACACGCACACACACACATACATATGCATAGCAGCGTGCTTTGAGCATAGCTTAAATGAAACTGAAAAAAAGTAGCAATAGCTTTTGCTTTACCTGAACATTCGCTCAAGGGCACAAACTGTCGATTGGAAACAATTTGAAATGTTTTACCTCACGCACATGACGATTGTTGGACCCCCCCCCCCCACTCCCCCTCTTCGCCACTGCATTTTTATTTGTTTCCATTTCATTCGCGTTAACTTGTTACCTTGGCTGCAAATGAATATTGCGCATTGAATGCAATTTAAATGCTGCTTAGCCTCACAACTAGCGACTGCCATGACAACCAACAAGTTTCCTTTTCGCTGTTGACTTTGTTGTTGTTTGTGTAAGGACACTTTGGCAGCTTTGGCAGCGAGCCGCTGGCATAAATGGGCGTGTTGCAACGTCAAAAGCAGCAACAACAACAACAACAATAACAACAACAACAAACAGTTTCCCTTTAGAACTGCAACCTTTTTTTATTGATAAAACTTATTTCTTGTTGTTGTTGTTGTTGCTGCTGTGTTTGGGGCCAAGGCGACGTTGTTGACAGCCCCGTTGTAAGCATATTTATTTGCATAGCACCTCCTTCTATGTATGTGTGTGTGTGTGCAGCTCGCGGCAGCAGCGATAAGCGCCTCATACATAGCCTAGAGCACATCAATCAAATCTCTTCGCAGATTCTTTATGCTCCTCGTCTTGTTTATTTAACTACGATTTATTTGAATAACTCTGGCATCATAACCAAAAGCTGTAAATGTCCGTTGCTACTTTCGCTGTTGACAGAGATTTGTTGGTCACTGTTGAGTCTGAATTATGCTTGAGCATTGCATATAAAAGATAAAGCATATCAAATTGCAGTCGTCAAAAAGTTGAAATGCCAACTTTGAAATTACTTTTTGAAGCTGCAACAGCAGCAGCTGCAACATTTTTTAGATCTCTGCTACCAAATAAGCTCAAAATTATGCATAAAAGTGTTGCAAAGATCTTTAAAAACGCGCAAAATAATTTGGGAACCAAGTAAATATTTTCAATCTGCGAATTTTTATATTAGAAATTTGTTTTATATGAACAAAGATTTTAGAGCAATGTTTTTTAATGAAGTTGTCTTTGGTATAAAGAGAAAAGAAGGAAGCGCAACGGCTATAACTTGAATAAATACAATTTATATTTTTTAAAATTATTTTTTTATGATGAAATCATGACAAGGCCGATCCATTCATGAAGTTATATATTTTGATCAGTGAAGAAAAGTTTGAAACTTTTAATATGCTATAGCCACATTTATAAAATAAGAAATATAAATTATTTGACACAACTGAGATGTTTAACACTTGGAATGCGTTCCTAGAAGTTCTTGAAAAATTACACGCAATGAATACAAAGAAGGCTCGAAATTTTAACTGATTCACTGATCTCTAATTCCTTTAATCAAATTAATATTTTTGATATTTTTGTGTTTATCGATCTTTCTTTATTTCATTTATAAATATCACATCGACTGAAATTGATTGACATGAAAAGTGAATAAGTAAACCCAATGGCACTATTAATTCGTTCTGAGCAACTAATGAGCTCCGATTTATCGCAAAGTCATTAAACAAAAACTGACAAGTTCATACGAATGTCACTTTGCTTTTGTGTGACCCACAGACAGCAGAAGAGTAGCCATTGCTAGAAATGTTGTAATTAATGTCTGCTGCATGGGTCAAGTGTCAAATGCAGAATGCAAAAGTATTATTAATTACACTGCTGGATGCAAATGTTTTATCTTTAAGTTCAGCGCATGTGGCAAACAGATTCGATGGGAGCTTGATTTATGGCATATTGCGCATACGCAATGTAAGCCAATAAAACAACACATTTTTTAATAAATAAATTTGTTTTATGAGAATGCGCAATTTATTTGCTTATCAATTTACAATGTTATCAATTTAAAAAAATAATTGTTTTTTACAACAAACCGTAATCAAGCATACGCCATGTGGACTGCCCTAAATTAATGCTTTGTTTGCAGCAAAACAAAACAGAGCCACGCATAATCAATAATACTAACTAACTAAAAAAAGAAAGGTAGAGAGACAATGGCCCGCCCGCCTGGCTATGCAGGTGCAAGGACATCAACAATGCTAAGCCAAGGACCAAGCGCTTGTCGCTCCTGTGGGTCAGCTCAGCAGTTCGCTCGTGTTTGCTTTATAGACACACCTGCCTAAGCTAACAAATGAATGAGAGCTGCCCCAGACCGACCTTTGGCTCATTATTTGTAAGGATAGTTGTGATTGCTGGCCCCAGCCCCCTACTATTCGATCATGGTTTCGGTTTTAATGGACAGCGTACAGTGTGTGCGTGTCATATTTGATGAGAAGAGCGAGAGCGAGAGAGAGAGAGAGCAGCAGCAAGTGCTGTTACTATTTCTAGGAATTGCTCGTTACGCGACGCTAACAATTTGAGGCTTTGGGCTTGCTTTCATCACTCATACGCAACGTGCAACTACAAGCCGTCAGCTCGCTTAGCTCGAGCCTTTGCTCACTTCACTTTGCTTTATTACGAAATCACTTTACATGCCACGTGCTGTCGGCGCCTGCAACATTTTGCAATCTCTTTGGGCTCTCGCACTTATTAAATGTCGCAGCGCACACTGAAAATGAAACTGAATATTATTAAATGTTAGTAGTTGCTTAAGGCGTGTGACAGCCTCGGCAAACACTTGTCATCATCAATCATAATCGTACTTCTCGCTCTTGGGCAGCACAACATAAATTATGTTGATTACAGATTCAGAGCTGGCGAATTCTTTGCTTTGCTTATTCGATTTGCATAGCAAATAAAGCAACAGCTTGCCTTAACATTAATATATATTATTGCCTGAGTGTGTTGTCGTAAGCAAATAAATGTTTAGTGTCGACTCCGAGTGTTTAGCGCTTGCTAATTAAACGTTCATCATACGCCTCGTTGGCTGCGCCGCCAACTGCGCTAATTGCAAAACGCATTTAAAAAAGCATTGCGCACACAATTTTAAAGTCAGCTCAGCTCGACACTTTGCACATCGTGCTGTGCCTTTTATTTATGTAGTTTTTCCGCTTTTCCAGGCAAGCGACAACGCTAAAATCAAAATCATAACAATAAAACTTTTATTGCCAGCGACTATTTGGCGCTGCTGGCCAGACAAATTCAAATAAAAGCGCACAAAGTGTGCAAGAGAGAGAAAGAGAGTGAAAAGAGTAACAGTTTGCTCGACTTTAGTATACGCTTTGATAATAAAAATTCAAAGCTGGCAGAGCAAACAAATTTATATATTTTCAATTGGTTGCTTAAAACGAATTAAAGCTTGTTGGAGCTAAAATTGAAACGCAGCCAAGCGTAATAAACTTTCATAAGCAAACACAAGCAAATAGAGCGATTCACTAGCATATGGATTGAATGGCTTGAAAGGTTCAAAGTTTGTTGTGATGTGGGCCTAACTATTTACGCCTGAGGGTAGGCAATAAGAAATTTCAAAACAAACTCGCTTTGCTTTAGCTAAATATTAATTATTTTTTTATTTTTTTTTTTTTTTTAAGGAAATTATATCAAGGATATGTGCACTGTTACCTGATTGGGCAACTTAAACAAATCAGAATAATAATAATAATAACAAAGGAATAATTATGAACAAACATAATAGATATAAACTAAATATAGATATAAACTAGGATATAAGCGGAATTTTTTTTTATGGTTCTACTGAAGATCATCAGGTCAAGACCCGAGCCAGCAGGTCTTGAGGGTGGTGTAAATATTAATTATTACTCTTCATACTTGATTCAAGGCTGCTATTAATTTAAGTCTGTTTCTGCATTAAAATGAATTTCTAAATATAGCTCTTTCATTTAATAAGCCTGAAAATCTTTGGTTCGGTAATAAATAAGTTTAAGAAATTTCTTCTATCAATTTCTAGTTTTTTTTATTTTCTATCCACGTTCTGAAATCTAAAAGTATATATATATATCCTTACTGGCATATAATATTCCATTTATATCAAAGCTATTATATATAAGCAAAATATGTATGCAAAATTTGTTTAGCTGCACTTTGGGATTAAATTCAAGAATATTCGTGATTGAAAAAGGCAAGTATTTCATTTAGGTTAAGAAACTCGAGGCTTAATCATATTCTGACATCATTTAAGATCGATTTCGGGCTAATGATTACCCTAATCAACTTGCTGTAAGTTTTTTTCTCTTTGTTGCAAACTCTTGCTCAATCCAAAACTTGCCTTTTTTACTTAAAGCTATCAAAGTGTATGCAAGCATATCAAATTGTATGTTCAACCCACTTGCTGCAGCGTTTATTGCAACTCAGCGTGTCCACTTGGCAACGTTTTTTGCAGCTTAATTAAACAGCATGAATTGCTTTGCAGACTTGAAAGAAAATACATAAATAACTGTAACTTGTAGCAGTGAAAACATTTTCAGTTTTTAGTTTTTGCTGATTGCCAACTCCAATTAATTCGCGCTTAAGTTTGCCCAACACTCAGCTCAGGGCACGCCCCCTCCCCACCGAGCCAGCCCCACTGAGCTGGTTGTATTTCTAATTTGTGGCCTGGCACTGATTGTTGAGCTAATTGCGGCTAACCCTAACCTCTGAACAAGGCGCGCGCGTCTGAGCACAACAAAAACCAAACAAAGCAGCTCAAAGGGTATTTAGGCTTTCTCTCTCTCTCCTCTCTCTCTCTCTCTCTCTCCTCTCTCTCTCTCTCTCTCTCTCTGTGAGCCACAGCTGTGAGTTTAATTTGAACGCATTCTGTGCTTAATGCTTGACCCAATTTGGCTCCTGCCACAAGTGCCTGCGTGTAAGCCAAGGCTCTGCCGCGCTTTTCAGCTCTCACTACATTGTAATGCCTTTCATCAGGCTAATGGCTTTGCATTTGGCCAGCAATCAGTTTTTTGTCTGGCTAAGAGAGAGGCGCCAGTTTATGCTTACGCTTTTTTTATGAATAGCTCAAGCAACTGACTGCAGCACTCATAAGTGAAAAACAATTGCAAGTGTTGTCCATAGCAGGCAGCTTATGTACGCATGCAGCTAAATGAAAGAAACTTTAAATTCCATGCAACAAAGCAATTAAATCGTTGCTTAAATTCAGTTTATGAGTTTGGCAGACATTTTAAAGATTTACAGTTATTAACAGATGCTGCCTGACGCGAAATAAAGGAAACTCTGTAATTTCCTTTTTAAGAGAATTTACGAAGCTAATTGCTACAATTTTAGATATAGCTTTATTATAATTTCTAACCTTTATAAAAAATCTAAAATGTTGGCATAAATTCTAATTTGAAAGCTAGAGAGCTAAAACTTAATACCGATTTCAGATATTCTGAACCGTTTAACACTCCCAATCTATAAGCTTATCAATTTTAAAGAAATACAAAAACATAATTTATAAATAATTTTAAATTTTAAATATATTTTGTAATCATTTTCTTTTACCGTCGACTGTTCATTGTTGACATTAAATAAATTAAATAAGTGAATTACATGCATGCCAAAATATTCGAATTTATTATATTATTTTCGTTATTAAAGCTTCTGCTTAAAAACACTTTTAGCTAAAGCATTTTTATTTCAATTTAAATTGTAAGCAGTTTGGTTTGCTAATTTAAATTGTTTTTAATGTGGCATGTTAGGTTAAGTTGGCATAGCCAAAGGCAGTTTGGGCCCATTTTGTTGCCTGTTTTTGCTTTTGGCATAAATGGAGTTGGGTAAGCTCGAAATACTTTATTTGAAAAAAAGCACTTTAAAGTGTCATAATGTTTATCCCTATTCAAAAACAATTGAGCGAGAATAATTTAAGCTGAGTCCATAAGCAAGACAATTGAAATTTTGTTCTGTTTGCTTTCTATAGCAGCGAGCAATTGAAAGAATAGCATAGCAGTCAGCTTATGTCTTATGTATGTAATGCTATAAAAAATGCTAATTAGCAGCTTTTAAATGCTCTTTGATTCGTTTGCGCTTTACAATTTCTTTTGGGTTTTGCCAGCAAATAATTAATGCCAATTCATTGGCGTTTAGGGCTGGCTGCAACGCTAATTAGACTTGCAACAGCTTTAAAGAGAGAGAGAGAGAGAGAGTTAATTCATTCATAATTAATGAGCAATGAACGCAATTGAAAATTTTCAATTTGCATTTAAGCAATAAATAATCGTTGCTTGCAACTAATTAGTTTATAATCTGCATGAAATTGTTATGCAACAACAATGTTGCGATGTTAATATGTAATCAATGGAAATAATTTAAATGGCAAGCGCGTAATTTATGCACTGACAGCTGTTGCGCATTAATTTAGCAAAATAATAACAATTGCAATTGTTGACCAAAGCGCTTACTGTGCCTCATTTGGTTGCAAGCTCACACACACACAGGAACGCACGAGCGTATGACATTTGTCATTTCGTGTGTGTGTGTGTGTGTGTGTGTGTGGCAAGTGCAGCAAACCACTTAATCAGTGCAAACTGACAGAGAGCGACAGTTGCACTTGCCACAGCTGCCACAGCTAATGCAACTCAGCCAAGGGCTTGGCCTGCAGTCTATAAAATAATGAGCCCAGCTCTCAATTTCAAAACTTAGAGATTCGTTTCAGTTGCAAAATAATTAATTGGCATGCATATATGCAAAAGTTCGTTTTCACTAAAAATTGCAACTTTTCAACGCCAGCATAAAATTTAATCTTGTTCGGGTGGCGCTGGGGATTTTCTCACTTGCAAATTGAAATTAAGCCAGCACCCACACTCTGCCTCACAGAGTTGCCACCAACTGTGCGGACAACTGTGCTGGGCTGTGTGGCATAAATTGCAAATTGCCACAAAAGTCGCCGCAATGCGAATGTTCTCTTCGTTTCTCTGTCTTCCCTTTTGGGTTCGGGTTCGGTTCTCTCTCTATTATGTTTATTATGCCGCTTATTCCGATTTTACGTGTTGTCAGCTGCAAGGCTTTTGTATATCTTCATGCCACAAAAAAAAAAAGAAAGAAAGCTGTGCAAAAACTTGAGTTTGGCGACTCAACAGTTTGGACAACAGTCCCAACCAGCCAAGTTAAGTAAGCTACAACTTTAAATGCGATTGTTCGTTGCCTTTGCTTTTTGTTTTTTTTTTTATTTCCTTTTTTTAGTCTTAACAAGCTTGCGGCATGTGTGAGCCGCTTAGCCATAAACTAACCAAAAGCTGATTATCTTTTATTCAAAGCGGCAGCTTCGCTCTATGCAAATGCATCAATTTGCTCTCAGCAAGAGTTGATAAGTTATTTATATAAAGTTAAAGTTAGCAAACGAAGCTTTTCAATTGATAATACTTTGACTAACGCAGTGTCTAGGTCTAATATTATATTAATCAGGGACCGTCATTAATGATTATTTTATTTTTTTTTTTAATTAGAAAATCACGTACTTATAGTGGACACCAAATATTTTATTTTTCAACAATCTCTGCATTTCCGGCGTAACTTTTATATTTCCAATTTTTAAGATATTCTTCAAAGGTAATTATTATTTTTGAGTAATTGCGTAAAGTTTAGACCTTATTTTTGATCAACAAAAAAAAACATTAAAACTAATGATTTTTATATTTCTCGTTCAAAATAAAACTCAACAGTAATTTACAGTTTCTGTGTTAATTTTTCCCCTATATTATTACTTATCCTTATAAGAGAACTACAAAGCTATTCTTCAGTACTAATTTGTTTAGCTCATTTTTACATTTCTAAATTATTTAATTCTTATGTATTGGGAAATTGGAAAATATTCATTACCGTGTAATTTTTATAATATAACTAATAATGATTACGATTCCTAATATATATGATTTGCATATAACTCATCAAAAATATTTTTAAAATTGTAGCTATTTTTAAAAAATTTGTTTTATTATTTAGAAATATTTAAAAAGTATTTTTATACACTTTGACATTTTTGTAAAAAATGGGAAAAAGGGTATTATGAAGTTGCTCAATGTATGTAACAGGGAGAAGGAGGCGTGGCAGACCATAAGTCTATATATTCTTGATCAGCTCGACGAGCTGAGTCGATATAGCCATGTCCGTCTGTCCGTCCGCCCGTCCGTCCGTCTGTCCGTCTGTATGAGTGCGTGTTCCTCAGCAACTATAAGAGCTAGAGCAACCAAATTTGGTATGTAGGTGCTTATATCCAGGACACTACGCTTTTATTTTTTTTTTTTATTTCCTCCCCCCTCCCCCGCAAATCGAAAAAAACGATTAAAATCTGAAATAAATCACCAAATTGCCTAGCCATGTTTTCGACCGATTGTGCAAGTTTCAGAACGATCGGATAAATAGCTTAGGAATTATTTACATATTTGCAATTTTCAATATAGACAGCGGGGTGCACGTGCTGACGCGCCATACAAACGTCGTGCCGACGCAGCGGCGGCGTCGCTGCTGACGCTACAGCGAAAACGAGCTGAGACGCGTTAGCTGTTTTGTGTGTATGTGTTTGTGAGTGCATGCGTGTGTTTGTTGCGATACCCTAGTCAAAGTGTATTTAAATGTTGGTGGCGCCCAACTTTAACCTGTCCACTTGTTCTTTTTTGTTTTTTGTATATAGCTTATAGTAAATGCTACTTTAGTCATTCTTATATTTCAAGCTAGTTATTATCAACTTGCTTAAGTTAGTTTAGCAACAGAATAATACTAATACTAATATTTGCTAAGTGAAGAGCATCTATAAAATGTTCAGCATTTTGCAATATTTATTTCAAATCCCATTGCTCATTCTATATTCAACGCATTCTCATGTGTGCACCTTTTATCGATTGATTTTTGAAAGGCCTTTTAAATTGTTTAATAACATTTGTTTGATGTGGTTTGCAAGCCAAAAGACCGCAACACCTAAATTTTGTGCATTTCTGTGTGTTTTTGCCACGTCTATTGGAATTTACTGAAAATCGATCAGCACGCAGGCATTAATCTGAAGTTAGTTAAGTCTATTAATAATGCAGCTGCTGCCGCTGCACGTGTCGAATATTCCCAAAACTGTTCTGTTACCAATTAGCAAGAAATACAGTACGCAAGCTTGAGAGGTTGCCACAAGGCGCAAATTGCTTGTTGCAGCCAAAACTTGCAGAACGTTGCACTTGTTGTCATTGCGGCAATTAGGCAGCAAAGAGAGAGAGAGAGAGAGAGCAGCGCAGACATAGCAAATGGGCGAACTATTTGTGCAACATTTGGTGGCAGATTTGTGGCTTTTAGTTTAAGTAAAATTTATTTGAAATTTCTTTACTTATAGCAATAACATTCTAGACTTTATTAGCACTTGCTTTTTATTTTGCTTAAGCACACGAGTTGCTAATAAATGTGTTTAGGCCCGCCATAGGTCAAGGACCTGGCAGGACCACCCGCACACACACATATAAGAAATACCGTTAAAACCCTAAAGGCAACAACAACAAGCAAAAGTCAAATGCGATGCGTCATTTCCTTAGGGCGGGCAATGCTTCCGAATTAAAGCTACAAATTATTGGCGAAAACGTGTTGCATGCCACACACACACACATGCAAAGCAAAGAAATTATGAAAATGTAACTAAGCATATGTGGGTAACATCAAAAAAACAATTGCTTGACTTATGGCTAACACACACACACACAAACACACACGTGTGTGTGCCTTTAATTTGTCATCGATTTTACCTAAACCTTATATATTATATAGCCTGCCTACGCTTGGAAACTTGAATTTGTTGCCTGTCCTTTTTTTGTTTTATTGCTAATAACTGCAATGGCGTCTAACTAAATATTTATACAAATACACATGCATACATTATGTGTGTATGTGTGTGTGTGTAACACACGTTGCCACTAGTTACGCCGGTCACAACATAATGCTAGCTTTCGACTTTTTGGTGGCGCCTCAGCCATCATTTCTGGCTTGCCCCTTTTTTTATTAATCCTTTGTGTATTTTTAGCATAAAACTCCTGACTCTGACTAACGCAAATGCAAATACACTCTTGTTGATTTATGCCAAGTGCTAATTGCAATTGCTTAGATTGTATTTACTTTTCAGAATTGTTAGGAATCAGAATATATATGCCGACCGACTAAAAGGCGCAGGGCAATGTCTTTAAATTTTAATTATGGCATAAAAGCTGCAAATTTCAAGTTATTGCGAAACTCGTTTATACAGGGCAAGGCATTCATTTTCATAAATTATATATTTTTCTGTATGCATGAGTGTTATAAAAATAAGTATAAGCTTGTTAAAAATAAACGAAATATTCAATGTGCTGCGTTGTGCATGAACAAGAAAATCAATTTAATTTAAAAGTTAAAGTATCTTCAACAAATTCAAACTGTTATAACTATTGTTCTATTACTTAAAACTTCTATTATTTTGTAGCTGCCTCTTAAATATTTTTGATACTTTTAATTATATCAAAAGTGCCTTTTACTTAATTTTTAGTTGCCATAGCAGAAGCTCATAAACTATTTCCATACAATTGCCAGCACATTTGTAGTTCAGCTTTCAATCGAACAAACTTCTTCGATGAGTGAACGACTTAACAGTTTGTTGATTTCTTTCAATTTATATAGACGTTTAGTGGCTGCTATATAGCAACCACAACAACAACCCCAAACTAACCCCAATCCCACAATAAAAAAAAATGAGGCCAATGACAACTGCAAAGCAATAGAAAATTCCATGTGTGGGTTTTCTTGCTTGGGTGTGTGTGTGAACTACTTGAAATTTTCACGTATCTTCAGTATGTGTTGAATTATCCTGACACACACACACACGCACACATACATGCAGCCAACTGTTAAGTCTAATTCGCTTGCCGTGGACTTAATGAAAGCCATAGATTTGACAATTTTCTCAGCACTTGAAAAAGACATTTCCAGCAGCTAAAGCAACTGAAAAGGAAGCAACTCATTTGGCTGCTGCTGCTGATTGGCAGCCAAGTTTGTGTCCCAGGATTTGTGGTAATTGCCAAGAGATTGCTATTCGATTTGCAATGGAAATTCGAGCACGTAGTTAAGCTTGAATAAGGAAAAACGAAAGCAATATGAGCTTCAAGTTCTTACACTTTGCATTTAGATAAACTTAAATAAAGTTCTTTTGTTCTTCCGTGCGCTTAACTTTAGTATAATAATATTATTATTATACTGAAAGAGACAATCAGAAGTCTAATCGATGGGTCCAGTATTTTCTAACTGACTGAGTATTGCACATACTTATTTATAATATTTTGTTCTCACTATTTTTCTTGATTTAAGATCTGATCATGGAGGCCAGTTATTAAATTTTATGGTAATCTTGACAATTGTGTCACTTATTAGTGGTTTTGATTAAACTTATTAATATATGCTTAAACTTTCATTGTGATCAACAAATTGTTAATTCGCAGTGTTTGTTGTTGTCTAAAATTCGAGCGTAATAAGTGCTTATTGTTTATCTATATCTTAATTTGTAGTTTGTGCTCATTGTATATTCAACACCTACCTGTTGTTCCATTTTCTGATTGCGGCTGCTAATTGCGGACATTGTGATTAGCGTTCCGTTTGCTCAATTTGTAGTTGACACTATATTTGCGAACTTCACTGTTGCTTGACAAATTTCTCAATACAAAAAGAACCGTTTGTTTTGATCACTTTAACACTAATGCAAATGAGGGAGAGAGATGGAGAGAGAGAGTCCGCATTTAGCAAATTGGCAATGTGGCGTAAGAAACAAAAAACAAAAATATAACAAATCTCGCAAATTGTGCAATTTACATATGATGTCGTCACATATTTACATGTTCATGCATGTTTTTATTTTTTTTTATATATGTTGTTGTACTTATGTGTGTGCTGGCATCTGATTGGGGGCTGCAGACAAAAAGGAATTTATGTGAAAGGGAATGAATGCAAGCGAACAAAAACCAAAACTAAAGGCAAACGAACGAACGCACATGCATCTGGCGCTGCTGCTCTGCTCTGTATAAATGTGTGACGACTACTACTAGTAAATGTAGAAGGACTGTCAGCAACAGCAATAACAAAAACAACAACAAGCATTAAACACACACATCTACACGCACAGCTGGCACACCTGGTGGTTGTTGTTGTAGTAGCGCTTCCTTCTTTTTTTTTTTTGAAACACACGCGACAACAAAAACAGAAACAGGAACCGGCGGCGTTTACTTCGTCTACCTCGTCATGCGTTCACAATGTATTTATTTAATTTAAGTTTGATTTACTGCACTCGGCGTATATTGTAAAACTTTTGTACAAACTATATGCAATAATTTTTGATTATTGCGTTTTGGCGCGTTTTTTTTATGCATTTGCAAACTACATGCACTTATGAAGTTATTTTATATGACTCACACGACACCGCTTCAAAACGTTTGCACACATTATTTATTTTGCATTTTGTTATAGTTTACAAACAAATAATACGATCGTATTCTTAACGTATTTTTTGTAAAACACCCGCGCGTACGAACGTTCAACCAACCAGTTCAAATGCGTGTTTAATAAGTGATGGGCAAACGCACCGATTCAGCGAATTTCTCGTCGGCGCTAATCGCGAGCGCTTATTGATATCGAGCCAAAGTAGTGGCGGCTGCACGATATATGAGCATCTGTTGAATATGGTCACACCGTACCAAAGCCGCCTTTTTAAATGAGTTTTGTTTCGATTGTAACAAATTTATTGCATTGCAAATCAAAATAGAACATACAACTATTTAAACTCGCTGTGGTTTATTAATATTTAACTTAACCTATAGTCATCATTTAGAATAATAAATAAATTTGTTTCTTAGTAGTGCATAAATTCGATTTTGCAACTAATTTTGTCATTTTGGTTTTTGTTGCAATTTGCTTAACTTAAGTATATTGTTCAGGTGGCCAGGACGCTTCAAATGCATTACACAGCATAAGCGGCTTAAAAGAAACGATGCTTCTTCTTCTTCTCGCTCTCGGCTGGCGTAGGCGGCTGCAGTTCCTGGCGCCTGGGCATCAAAGGCGGTGGACTCTCCATGTTGCTGAAAGCAGGCGAGAGTGGCCGTGCTGGACGCAGGATGGAGGTGAGAGGCGGCGGCGTGGCAGCTGTTATGCCATTGCCATCCTCTTCATTGCGTCCCAGACGCGAGCCATGCACGGAAGCCATCTCCGATGGTGTTTTCACCTGCGAGCCATCGCCAAATTCGCTGGCCATGCCAATGGTAACGCGCACCTTGGCACTGGCACGCTTAAAGTGATCGCTCAGCTTGATCTGCACCACATTGATGAACATGGAGGTGAGCGCAAGACCAAACATCAGATAAATCATGCTGATCATCATGAAGAACGGATTACTGGGCACCAGATCGCCAAAGCCAATTGTTGACATGGAGATGAACACATAGTAGAAGGCATCCATGAAAGTCCAATTGGGATGCTCGAGCACCGTGTAGCCAGCGCTGCCCAGCAGCAAATAAATGATGAGTAGTATAGTCGCAACCGATACAGGCAAATTGAACTCATCGTCCACTTCAAATGTTTCCGGATATGGCGACGTTGGCGTCTCTGGATGTGAAGTGCCCAGCGACTTGCCCGCCTCTGCATCCTGGTGCGCAGATTCTGCATCCATCATGCCAAAGAACTGGCTCGGACGTCGTATGGCCATGTCGTAGACGGTATTGAAGCCAGTCATGGCATCGCGGTACTGCTGCTGGTGGCGTATGCGACGACAGGAGCGCGTGTAGTACAAGCGTCGCACATAGGCCCAAAGGAACTTGATGCTGCGCGTGAAGAGCTTGCCCAGATCCGCCAGCACAATGAGGAACATGGGTATGCCAATGATGGCATAAACAATAGTCAGTGCGCGTCCCAATGGAGTTTTGGGTGTGATGTGACCGTAACCTGCAAGGAAATGGAGCAAATGGTGATAAGAATTAACTATAAAATAAACTATTTTAAAAAGATGTGAAGCAAAGTAATTTAGTAGATGGAGATGCAAATATAGCAGACATGGCGAAAAACATTGAACATTGAAAAAATAAATATATTCTAGAATGGAGCATAGATAAGGTGAACTTAACAGTCGTAACTGAGGGGTAATGTTGAGACTCTTTTAAGAGGCGCAGGCTTTTCGTAGGGCTAAACAATTTTATCACTTAATTTAAAAAAAGTTTTACTTAAGTTTGACTTACAATAAAAATGATTTTTCTATGGTCTATTAATATTTCTTTTCTTAATATTAAGAACTTTAACTATTAGTATTCCAAATTTGAATTTAAGGCATATGATTATTTCCTTTCATGATGCACTCGGAACTGATGCCTTTACCTATGGTGGTGATAACGGTCCAGCAAAAAATGATGCAGTTGACAAAGTTGAACGACTTCTGACCCGGATAGCGACGCAAGCCCAGCTCCGCTAAATTATTGAGCTCATCCTCGAACTTGCGCAACTTGGTGCGTGCCAAGGACTTCCAGTCATCCTCTCTAGCAAACAGAGCAACAACAAATTGAAAGTCAAATACATAATTCACATCCAATTTGTGTGGCCCCTACCTCATGTTATGACTAAAATCCCAGAGATTGTCGATAAAGTCGCGCTTCACCTTGCGCACCTCACACTTGTAAATGTTTTCCGACGTGCCCTCCGTATAGCGAAAGACCAAACCACCAAATCCCAGCAATAGTGTGAGCAGAATTGTGTGAGAGAAGCAAACGTTGCGCACTTGACGCAGCTCGAGCAGACGCTGTGGATAGTCGAGCTTAAGGCGCCGCCATTCATGCGCTGCTTCCGAGCAAAAGTGCCAGAGCCAGGAGCGTGTGACAGGCTCGTCAGAAGAGACTGCCACCACACTGGTATCTACAGTGGGTGGCGCTTTGGGCTGGCGTCTAAAGAGACGCTGCAGCAATGTTGGAGGCTTAGAGATCTCTGTTTCTACCAGCAATGGTTCTGCTGCTGGCTCTTCCATCGCTGGCTCGTCTGGCACGCAGGGCTTCTCGAGCTTAGGACGCTCTAAGCTGGGCGTGCGCTTGGCTCGCTTGACACGCTCCAGACTGCTGCTGCGTTTGCTCTCCTGCTTGCTGGGCTGCTGCTGCTCCTCCGGCAGCTTGAGACTGTTGCTGCGTCGCAAACTTTTAGCCAAGGCTGCTTCAGCTGCAGCAGCTCTAGCTGATGCTTCCATATAGGCTTTGTGCAGCTCGTCCCGTTGCTGCCGCTCGCTTAGCTTTGGCTTGCAGTCAACCACGTCGCGTGTTTCACCCACTTCAATGTACTCCGACTTGCGCAGCTGCTGCTCGGCGCGTTGTTCGGGCGTCTTGGAGCGTCGCTGCGGCCGCACTGGCGACAATGAATTGTTGCGACTTACGGCGCGACGTTCCGGTGGCTGTGGCGGTGGTTCTGGTTTAGCTGGCAGTGGTGCTGGCGGTGGTGCACCACGTATGGCAGCTATATAGGCTGGCTTATGCCTCGCTGTTAGCTCCTCTGCTGTATCCGCATCGGAGGAGCTAAACTGCGTCGAGGACTCCTCGTAGCCGCTGCTGCGATTGCGCATACGCACTGTGGGCGCCTCATGGCGCTGCAGGCGCAAGCTCTGCACCAGACGCTGACGCTCCTGCTCATCCTGCGGCAGCTGGAAACTGTCGCTGATCTTGCGATAGCTTTGCAGCAAACGCTTGCGCTCCTCATAGTCCAGCTGCTGGCGATGGCGCACCTTATGCTCGCGCTTCTCGCGCTCAAACAGACGCTTCTCTGTTTCGAATCTACGCCGCTCATCCTCAAAGCGCTGCATGTTCTGCTCCAAGCGTGTCAGAGTCTCGTTTTGACGTTGCTGCTGCTGCTGCTGCTGCTGCGTGTAGGACTGGGAGCTGCCTGTTAGCTCGCTCTCACTGGACTCCTCCTTGTGGCGCGGCGAGGACAAACTGCGCTGTTGCTTCATCAGCTGCTGCGCCAGCGGATTGCTCAGCTTCTCCGCCTCTCTAGGCTGCGACTGACTGCGCTGCGCGGAGCTGGCAAAGCTCTTGTCTCGTCTTCTCAGTATTTTGCTTTCATGTGCAGACAGCGCTCCTGGCGGACGTATCTGCATCCTAATGTGTTGAGCCTGTGGCTCAGCATTGTCCTTTGCATATTGCTTGCTCGCATCAGGCGTCTGCTCGCGCTGGCTGCGCCGCTGGCGTCGCTGTCGCAGCTGCTGTTGCCTGGACGCACCCACGCTCTGCTCATCTGTTGTAGTTTCCATGCTCTCGCTCCCGTTCTCGCTCTCACTCTCTCGCTCTATTTATAACTCAATTCAGCAAGTATTCATATGTTCACTTTTCACTTGAAATTATATCATTTGCAGTTTCTTTTCTATTTCAATTGCACCTTCGAATTAGTTTTCAATTTTGCAGCAATTGTCATTTAACTGATTCTTTTCACACATCTGCGGCTGCTTTTCACTCAACAGATATACACGAACATATATATAATATATATATGCGCATATACATAAATCTATTTTGAAATATTTTTTAGCCAGCAGACAATACTCATGCCGCAACGTTGTCTAATTTCGAACTGCGCTGCTACAAAAATTAAATTCTCAAAATTGTGTTGTCTATAATTTTCGAATACATTTTTCTAATTTCTATGCCAACACCAACAGCTGTTTGCTTATCTATGTGTTAGTTAAGCATACTCAAGAAGTTTTTAATACTCAGCTGCTACAAGATTAATAAGTTTTAAGGGAATACTTATAAAAATTATAAATATTAAGTGCTTATCACTAAGTTTATTCTTTAACATATGCAACATTAATTTGACAAAAGCATTTAGCTTTGTCTTAAATTTCTACAATTTAATATGCAAGTTGCTTTTGTTGTTGCTTCATTTTAATTTAATAAAGAGAACATTTAATTGCCGGTCGGACTAATTTTTAGTCCATTACTGTTCGCTGCAAAGCTTAAAGCTCTTTTCACCTTTAATTATTTGTGAGCAATTATCGCTTGCTTTAAAAATTAGCGCGCCAAAATATTTTTAAAAATTTGTATATAAAATTTAGAACGTTAGAATTTAAGTATTTCAATGATTTAAAGCATAGATTAAATATATTTTTTGCATTATTATTAAGAGCAGATGAGGAGGCGTTGCAATGCACTATGGTCCCAAAGTCGATTTTTTTGGCATAAAGTCGAAATTTCCATGTAAGAATTTTGACTTTTTGCTGATGCAATCTTAAAGTAAATACATGGCACACAAACAATATAATTTTCAAAAAATTTATAATACTGTGTTAGGTTTTTTGTAAGCTTTGAAAAATCAGCATAAAACAAACAAAAAAAATATTTTTTAACATGATTTTAAGTTTTGACTCAATTAAATATTTTCGCGTCAAAAAAAATTATTTAACAATGTAAAACGAAGATAAAGGTATGTTTTATCTATTTTGAATAGTACTTTTATGTGAAGTTCTAGTTTTTTAGTTGTGTATTGCTTATGTGGATTTGTGTAAAAAATTTAAATTCGTTCTCTACTTTTCGTAGAGTGTAACTAACAAGCTGAGGCTTACTGAGACAATGTAATAACGTACGTTTGTTCTTATAAGTATCGAAATTGACCGTGCAGTAATAGTCTGTCCCCGTTTTTCCCCCTTTTCGTGAAAAACTCACATGTTGCAGGTGAATTTGTAACCGAAAACTGTTAAAAATTAGTACTATGTGAGCGGTGAGTTGGCCTTTTCCAACAATAACAAGTGGACAGGTTAAAGTTGGGCGCCACCAACATTTTTAAAATACACTTGACTAATGGTATTGCAGCAAACCCAACGCATGCATCTCACAAACACAATACACACAAAACAGCTAACGCGTCCAACAGCTCGTTTTCGCTGTAGCGTCAGCAGCGAAGCCGCCGCTGCGTCGGCAGCGACGTTTTGTATGGCGCGTCAGCACGGCACCCCGCTGTCTATATTGAAAATTGTAAATGTGAAAAATAATTCCCTATGTTAATTATCCGATCGTTTTGAATTTTTTGAAACCTTTTTCCACAATCCGGTCGAAAACATGACTATGGCAATTTTTGTGATTTTTTTTCAAGATTTTTAAAAGATATTTGTACTGCCTTTAATATCGTTTTTTTGATTTGCGGGCGGTTTGGAGGGGGAAAGGAAAAAAAAAAATAAAATAAAAAGCGTAGTGTCCTGGATATAGGAGCACCTACATACCAAGTTTGGTTGCTCTAGCTCTTTATAGTTGCTGAGGAACACGCACTCATACAGACGGACAGACGGGACGGACGGACAGACGGACATGGCCTATATCGACCTCAGCTCTGTCGACTTGATCAAGAATATAGTATACTTTTATGGGGTCCTGCACGCCTTCCCTTCTTCCTGTTACCAAGACCATTTTGAGCAACTTTCAATAAATACCCTTTTTCCCCATTTTTTACAAAAATGTCAAAGTGTATAAAAATTATAAAAATTTAAATTTGAAAAAAAAAATACAAAATTCTAAAATATTCAAAATAAAGTTCATGCATAATTTCAAGTCCCCAGCTTTATTAGTAAACTAAGTGCCAATGGCCAAAATATAAATGTAATAAATTGTTTCCTATAATTCCGACTTGGATAAGATCGACACTAGTTCACTTGGCTAGGAGCGCTATTCATCTTAATGGTTCTATAATTTTTGCTTTTATATACGCCCTATATCCAAAGTCCTATTCTGTCAGCCTTTCGTCTTTACTTGCCAAATCTTTACAACACAAATCCAAAGCAAATTGAGTCTTATCTTATGCTAGTCTATAACATCTAGTCTATAAATATTCTTTATCTATAATTTTTCCATTCATTCAAATAGTTTCGGCATTAACACTCAACTGTCTTTTTGTTTGTATATTGCGTTTCCTTCCGCTGTGTTTTTCTTGAAATTAATTGTGTGTTTATTTTATGTAAATCACACTCAATTTTATAGCATACCCTATTGCCCATAATACAAACTGACTAAGCCAAATTTTCGAATAAAAATTCAATTTATAATTTACGCTATTCGATTTTTCGGTGACGTCAAGTGGATTTTCATATCAATTTTATATCCAAGCTAATTTCGCCACATACTTAATTCATAGCGAGCGTATCGTAGTGTCTACGCGGCGCTATTTCGAACGTGCCTCGCTGGCGTATGCGCAATATTGTGCCGTTGATGACGGATCAGATTCGGATTCGCATTCGCATTTAATGTTTATGTTTTGTTTATACTACAGTGGAGAAATTTTTAAATATTGAAATAATTTAAGGTTTAAGTGCTGTTTATTTGCAAATGTCTATGCGCACAGTGAGAAATTTTAATTTATAAAGAATTTTGATATAAAAATGTGAAATTATGTTCATGCTATTCATAGCTGGATGTGCACTAGTTTTACGGCCATAATTTATTATATAATTTTTATATGAAATTGTTAATTACTTGCAACACAAACGAGAAGCGACAAGCGAGACACTGACCTATAAAGAGATGTATATATTAAGCTTAGGCACTTGTCTTTGCGCTATAATTGCAATTTATGTTAATTGCTTTTGTTTTAGGTGTGAACAAATATTGTCTGCAGCTTGAGTTGAGGCATTTGTTTTGGAAACTTGTCAAGAGTATAAAAATATCCATGCTAAATAATTTACTTGAAATATCTAGCTACTATATATATATATGCATATGTGCTATATATATATATATATATATGTGTATTGCCGACAAGTGTTTGTTTGTTTGTTTTTCCCAAAGTAAGACAAATGGCCAAGGCGAGTGCTGCCATTTGTTGCTAAATTTTATATATTTTATTTGTATACTGTATAAACTAAACAACTGACAGATTTTTTGCTAAACTTGGTCGCTATAGCATCGAAATTAATTTAAACAATCTTTGACTAATAAATCAAATCAATAGGTATACAGCTATTAAAAGCTAATTTGATGTCAGCTGATAACATATTAATAAATGAAAAACATAATTTAATGCGACAACATTTTTTTACACTAGGCAACAGCAGTGCGCACACGCCAAAGCAATTAAAATTAAATGCTAGTTGCAAGTGTAAATTATATTGACAAGTGCTTCAATAATTTACATTGCCTTAGCTTATGGACAAGTTTACAGGCGCATAAATCAAGTGCAGAAAAGCGTGAAAATTTGTTGGCAAATACTAGAGGAAAATCTATTTTTTGTAAGACAAGTTTCCAAGGAATTTCGTGAATTTTTTTTTTTTTGTCTAGGCAGACAAACTTGTACGCGTATATATATTTATATATTGCGCATATTTTAGTGGCTCTTTTGCTATTTAAATCACACATCAACGAAACGGAAACTAATTTCCATTTTTTTGTGTCACAAACTTATTTTGGTTTTATAAAGAGAAATGTGACAAAATGCTTGTATTTTATATATAAATGGATGATGCATGCATACATTATTTTTTTAAAAATATATACTCACCAATTGTTGTATAGACCGTACAGCTGTAGACCATTGCATTCCAAAAATCCCAGGGATCACGCTCCTTGGCCATTTCCTCGGTCAATAACCCAGAGCGCAAAAGCGTCTGCACCGCCTTATCGTTATCGTTTAAAATATTCAATACTCTGCCGCTGAACTCGGTCTCGGACAGCTGCAAAAAGAATAAAATATATAATATCGTATTTTTTATAAGCAAATTTAATGGCTTACCGTTCTTATACTCGGATCTTCCAACATGCTGCGCATCACTTCAAAAAAGTTTCGCTGTCGCACTTGCTGATCTGCGATTTCAATTTTGCTTGGCAGCTCTGTAAGTAAAACAAATGGAATAAATTTACTTAAATATTGCATATTTAGCCTTGACCTACAACAAATATGTTCGCAAATATTATTATTTACATGTTTGGCTAAACCAAATGGGAGTCTTGCCAACAAAAATTACCAAATTTCCAGCCATTGCAATTGGCAAACTAAAAACTAAAATATTTCTAGTTGTTGTCAATTGAGCAAAAATTCAAAAAAAGAAAGCAAATAAAAATGCATGCATACATTAATGAATAAATAGTATTTAAAAAAATATATGCATGTAGTTATTTAAAAATAAATAGATTACTAAATCAACATTAAGTAAAGTACGAGGTAAGCTAACTTATTCTAATTAAAACTATGAAATTTTAACTCAAATACATTAAATATAATAATATATTATTAATATTAAATATATAATATCTAAAATATTTTATTTTTTTGTTAAGAATTAATATTTTAAAATTTGTTGTTATATTTTCTATCAATGAAAAAAATCTTTTTAATGAATGTTTGTATTTTTGTATTAAATGAAGGCATTATATAATTAAAATTCTATTTAAAAGTTGAAGAACATTTAAAAATGTGTAATAAGGTGTAATAAATAATTGGAAATGTGTTTTGCTGGCTGTTCTAAGAATATATGCAGTTCTCTATAGAATCTTTGCCCAGTCCTGGAGGTCTATGAGCTCATGATTCACTTTTGTATACTTCATCAATTTGGCAAGCGAATGTTCATTCACCTGTTCGACGGTTCCGCTGACTTGTTGTGTATTATCTAAAGCCATCAAAAAATCAACGCCAGGCCAAAACTGGGGCCAGCTGTCTATTGGCTTATGGTGCTTAAATTGTTTTCACAACAATTGCGTAAACAGCTTGATCAGCAAACAAATCAAATTTTACAAAATTCGATTTCGATCTCTTACCTTCCACAGTGCGGAAGAGAACCGCTCCAGCGACGCTATAAAGCGCCAGCACCACAATGAGAAAGATGTGGGTGAACCAGCGCTTTGACCAGTTGCTGAATTTGCTGTAGAGACCGAAGGTGAACTTTTCGCCAAAGCTCATGCCGGACTTGGTGAGATCGAGAAAGCCCTCATAGCCCTTGGCCATGAAGTTGCTGGGACCGAACGGATTCGCCACCGGCGGCCAATAGGGGCCGCCACTAGCGCCGCCGGCTGTGTAATTTGTCTGAGCCGTATACGGCGGTTGTGGATTGGGTATGGGCGTATTGGAGCCATAGGGATAGCCCGGCATGGGCGTTCCACTGTTGTTTATATTGAATATATTGATGCGTGGCGGCGCGGGTCTGTTGGAGCGACGCGAAGGCGGCGGCGTTATGGGCGTGCCAGGCTGCTGCATTTGCATTTGCATTTTGTATATTTTTTATTTTATTTTACTTTATTATTATTTACACTTAATACATTTCTTTTCACACAATTCACATCACTTTAACTTTGTTTCGCATACGAATTTTATCGCATTTGTTTGCGCTTCTGCGTTTGGCTGGCACTTCCGACCGACTTGTGCCTGATTGTATCTCAAACTGAAATAAGCATAGCCACGATATATTCCACAGCATTAGTGTCGCTCCCAGTCGCTGCCGTTGGCCGCTGGCAGCGCCACAATGACGACAACATGTCGACGGAGACGACGACGACGCGATCCATGAGGTCACACTTTTGGCCACGCTGTGAGCCATTTTGGATGCTGCTCAATACGCTATTAACCGATCGCTCTCACTCTCTCTCTCTCTCTCTCTCTCTCTTGTGCTAGGCAGCGTGAATGGACGATGGACAAAAGCTTAGCTAATGATTTCTGCATAATTAAATAGTCGCTTCAGCTAACTCAGAATCTTAATGAATCATATCATTTAAATATTAAATCAGCATTAAGTTGAGAGATTCTTAGCATGGTGGTAGTCAGAGGGGTGCAGCTGTCTAGATAATTCAAATTTAAGTAGAAGTTCGTGGAAAATTTTAATAATAATTAACGTTAAGTTGATGTGTTGTTAACATGGGCGTAGTCATAGTCATAGAATTCTACAATACTATTCTTATTCATATTAAATCCTCATTAAATTGTGGGACTCTTGACATAAGCTGGGATAAGCTGAACAATTGAAAAAATGTAAGAAAAAATTTGAAAAATAATATAACAAAATAATACAATTATAATTTCCATATTAAAGAGTAGTAGGTAGAGAGGGCATAGGCGTAGCCATGTATGGAAGGAAGGGATGCAGATTTAGATGCAGACTTAGGTACTCACTTTGGAGAATAATAAAAAATAAAAAAATAAACAATATCAGCAATAAATTAAAAGTTTCTTTCAATTAGCGTAGTCAGGGCGGAATATTCAAATTTAAGTATTGTACAAGTTTTCAGCAAATTATAATAAGAATGTAGAAAACAATTATCAGCTATGACACATATAAAAGGTATGAACCCCCTTAAATTACATACCGACTACGCCCATGATACTTAGCAACAAATGCGTAAACAATGCCCTAAAGTATTAAGCTACATAGCATAGAACAATAACAAATTGTTATTTATACAAATGTGCTCACATTTATTTGTTGTCTCAGCTTTTGACATAAATGAATTTGCAAATTGTGCTTGAAATTTAATTGCGTGATAAAAAAAAAACTAAAAAAAATGTCGAAAAATTGTTTTAGTGAAATTAAGTAATTTCGCAGCACTCTTTGTTGTACGGGTTAAATAAATTGTTTTTTATTTATAATTTGATTATGTACATGCAAACATTTTTTATATTTATAATATTAACATAGAGGTTGTCAATTTGTTTACATAGCTAGTTAGTTGATAACATTTTTTAACAAGCAAAATTACATATGATAGCAAAAATTCATTTCTCAATTTTTTACAATTTTAATGCTAGACTAAATGTTTTGTATAAACTATACCTGTTTCAAAGCCAAGTCAAGTCGGTTAACATTAATATATATAGTATTGTATTTTTTATATTGAATTTATTATTTTTTTTTTTTTTCTTTGACTTGCACAAACACAAATTTAAGGTTCAAAATTAAATTTCTAGGCGGTAAACTAAACAATTTGTTGCAAACATTCGCTTCTTTGGTTGGGGGGCGCCCCCTCCGCTCTGCCTTTTTAACTTTGTTTTTTTTCCATATTAATGCTGTATTACAACTAAACATATATATATATAATATATATAAAGAAATGTATATATTTGATATGGAGAGCGTCCTACTTGAGCGCCTCCTTCACACGTTGCTCCCACTCAGCGCGACGCTGATGAATGCCCTTGAATTCACCTACAGTGGCAGAGCGCTCGATGGTCTTGCTGCTGCTGCCAGTGGTTGCTGTTGTGACAGCGGCAACAGTTGCTGCTGCAGCTGTGTTGTTGTTGTTGTTGTTAGTGGCAGCTGCTGCTGTTGCTGGCTTCAGTTGCAGCGAAAAGCGTTCAGTTGCAGGCTTAGACTTGCTGTTGTTGTTGTTGTTGCTGCTGTTGCTGTTAGACTTGCCGCTGTTGTTGCTGCTGCTGCGCACATTGCTGAGCTTTATGGGCGGCAATTTGCTATTGTTGTTGTTGTTGTTTTTGTTGAGATTACGAAAGTCTGCTACAGAGTTGCGATTGTTGTTGTTGTTGTTGTTGCTGTTGCTGCTGGCGTGATTGCTGCTGCTGCTGCTGTTCATGTTGTTGCTGACTGCAGGCAGCTTGTCTAGCTTTTCCTCACTATTTGATTGATTCTCCTTGTCGCTATCAACGCTTTGACTAGCAGCATTCAACTTTTTATGCGACGGCGTTGTTGCTGCTGCTGCTGCTGTGGCAATTGCTGCGGCAACAACATCATCATCTTTGACTTTAAGCGAGCGGCGTGCAAACACTTTCATTAGCTCGGGCGTGCCGTCTTCATGACTGGGCGTGGCAGTGGCAACAATCGCATTGCTATTGCAGCTGTTGCTGTTGTTGCAGCTGCTGCTGTTGGTGTTGCTGTTGCTGGCAAATGACTTTTTGCGCAGCACTACAGCAGCAGGACTGCTGGGCTCGACTGGGCTGTGCTCAACGCTTGGGGGCGTGTCAATTGGCTCTGGCTTGCGCTCCTCGTTGATGGACTGTTTGCGCTCGAAGCGCAGCTCATGCAACTTGCGCTCGCTCAGCTTCGCTTGCTGCTGCTCCTGAGCGAGAAACAATCGCTTACGCTCCTCAAGCGAAACGCGCTTGCTCGACGACTCTGTCGCTGGCTGCGGCTGCGCCTTCGCTTTGGGTGTTGTTGGCGTGCTCAGGCGCTCGCTGCTGCTGCTTAGACTAATACTGTGTGCTGTGGTGGGCGTGGCATTGCTGCTGCTGCTGCTGCTGCTGGTGGGCGTGGCATTGCTAGACTTGCTGGGCGCTTGAGCACGCTCGGTAATGTGAATGCTGCTGCTGCTGTCGTTGCTCAAACGCCGCAGACTGAGATCATCGCTGCTCTGGCTGCGCAGCTCCTTGACATTCTTGGCTAGCACTAGATTCGCCTTCTGATGCAGACGCGCCTGATCCACGCGATTGAGCTGGATCTTCATGAACTCTGGTTGCTCAGGCGAGCAGTTGCTGCTGTTGCTGTTGCTGTTGCTAGACTGCGGACTGGCCTTGGGCGTCTCAGTTGTTGTTTGCTTTAGCGCCAGCTGCTGTGGACGCTTTGGCGGCGGCGGCGTCTCCAGGTGCAGCTGCAGCTGCTCGCTGGCTGGCGCGCCCGATTTACGCAGCACATTGACCAGCGGCGATTTGACAATCAAATCAATGTTTTGCTCAATTTGCGTTATGTTGTTGGCGCTGGGACTGTTGAGCAGCAGCTTGCTGCCGCGTTGCGGTGAATGCAGTGCTTTGCTGCTGTCGCCAGCGCGCGCCTGCAGCAGCTGATTGTCGTTGATTTCGAAGCCCAGGCTAACGCATTTGCCCTGTGGCGAGAGTGGCGAGCTGGGACTGCTGCTGCTGTTGCTGTTGTAGTAGCTGGCGGGCAGTCGAAAGCTAATGGACAAGTCCGGCAAACTGGGCATGTTGCTGTTGAGCGGCGAGGCTGCGTCCAGCTGCTGCTGCTGCTGCTGCTGATGATGTTGCTGCTGCTGCTGCTGATGGCGAAAGCTGCGCGACTTTTCCACAGTCTTGCGCTGCTTCTCTTCATAGTAAAGCGGCGAGGGCTCATCTGTGCTTGTCTCCAATGAGTTGGAGCTGCTCGAGTGCTGACCCATGGAGTCGTTGGAGCGCGTCAGCTTCTGCTGCAGCGAGCTGAGCCCCACAAAGCGCGGCTTGCGCTCAAAGTGTTGGACCAGCGCGCTGGACTGCAGGCAATCCTCCTCGAGCTGTGCGCCCAGCTCTTGGGGCACATAGCGCTGACGCGCAGCTGGTCCCGACTTGGGCTTCAGCGGCGTTGGCGGCTGCGGCTGCACACCATAGTTGCTGACCATAGCTTGGAGTCCCTGCTTGCCCTCGCTGTGTATCTCACGCTTGATCAGCTGACGCGTCTCTTGTATGTGCTGCTCATGGCTGGTGGCGCTGCGTGATTTGTTGGGCAGCGGCATGTTTGGAGCGCGTGTGGTGGCCTCCAGGCAGCTGGTGCTGATCTGCAGCTTCTTGGCTACGCTCTGGCTGTGATCCACATCCTCGAGTCCGTCGTTGGCACGCGCTATGCTGCGCTTCGAGTTGCGTTGCATCAGCCGACGCAGAAATCCAGGCTCGGAGGCATCACTGGCACTGGTCAGCACATCGCCGTCTGTAGAGGATTCGCCCTGGGGCGCTTTGATTGTCAACGAGCGCAGTCCGAACATATGCGAGCTGCTGCTGCTGCTGCTATTGATGCTTAGCTTTGTTGTGTTGTTGCTGCTGCTGCTGCTGCTAGCTGCAACTTTAGTTGTTGCCTCAACTGGCTTCAAGCTGCTGCCCGCTGGCAAGCTGCGCGTCTTGCTCTTCAGCTCCACATCTATGTACAAAATTTATATTAGAAAAAATGTGTCTAATCTGTTGGCCAAGTTGCAACTTACCCTGCACCGCCTTCAGGCTGGGACTCTGGCTCAGTTTAAGCAGCTCCTGCTCATTGGCCTCGGGTATGGCAGTCTGTGAATGAAAATTATTTGTATAACTTAGCTCATCAATTGCTGCCACGCCCACTCACCTCTAAAGTTCTTCTGTGCTGTCTACTTGGGCCCTTCTTCTTCACCGGTCTGATGGCCATTTTATGCTTGGCGGCTGCATGCGACAGTCGCTGGCGCTCCAGACCCACTGCGTCCACTTCCTCCTCGGCTGGCTTCTGGCGCAATATCTCGGAGCTCATCGACACTGAGGAGCTGCTCGATATGCGCGACGACGCCGACGTTGTCTGCTGTTGTCTGTAGCTCTGACTGTAACTGTGACTGTGACTCTGATCCTCGTTGTCCGTGCTGTGCACGCTCAGCAAACTGAGCGAGGATACATCCTGTTGCACGTTGTTGTGGCCGCCACGTGTGGCATACGCATTCGCCTTGCGGCTCTGTGCGCCGCCGCCCACGTGACGTTGCGGCGACACCGGACTGTGTGGCAGACCCAGATCCTCGTCGGAGGCATCCGGTCGATTGCGACGCTTGCGCAGCACATCGGTCAGCTCAGCCTGCAAAGCAAAGCAAATAAAAGAGATTTCAGATTAATAAAAACTCATTTTTAAGCTGCCTAGAAAATATATTGAATATTGAATATAATAAAAAAATTCAAATAAATTCAACATTTAATTTATGTTCAATAAAATGAATAATGCTTAATAAATTAAATGTTTTCGAATTTAATAACATGCAAAATATATTTCTATGAATTTAAAATAATAAATAAAAATTATTTATTATAATTCAGCATCAATTCGAATATTTTAATTTAATTATAAAAATAATTTGTATTTAAAATTCAATCCACCTAAATTCATTAAATATATTCATAATTATAATAACGGAAATATTTTTAAATTAATTAGCTTAACCAATCGAAATGTTTTTCTAATTTCTTTAACTTTAAATTTGTTTAATATAATAAAATTAAATTAATTAGATAAAAAGATTTTTATTTAAAGTTCAATTTAATTAAAATTCTTTAAATATATTCAGAATTATAATGCAGTAAATGTTTTAAAATTAATTAATTTAAGTGCTGTTTTCATATTTAAATATAAAATATATTTCAATGAATTTACCTTGAAAATTAATAATTTTTTTTATTAATATTCAGCAACAATTCGAAAAATATTTTAATTAATTAATTTAATATTTTTATATATTTTTAATTTCTTTCATTTGAACATTCTTTAATAATCTAATAAAATAAGATAAATATAAATTGTATAACTCAAGTTTCACTTATTTCCAATATAACTTTTTTTTTTGTTTACTACTGCTTCGAGTTCTTTTTGGTTATATTTTTTGTTTATATTATTTTAGGCATTACCCAGCTCTTCCAGCGGAAGACGAGACGCGCCCGCATGCAGCTGCGGCTGAGGCGACTCTCGCCGCTCGGACTGGAGCCGTTGAGACGCATTTTGAAAGGATTTTGCTTAAAGTCAAGCATTGTGAGCGCCTCGAGGCGAGCCAGAGGCGTTCAACGATTGAGCAACTGAACAATTTTATGTGGTTTTAGTTTTGTTTATACACTGATTAAATATTAATATGAGCGCTGCTGCTTGTGCTTCATCAAAAGTTGAAATCTTACCGCAAACGAAAGCTTGAACGGACTGCTCTGAACTTTGAGCGTGCCCGCACTTCCGGCTACCATTATAAAATTAAAGAGAGCAGCAACAACAACAACAATTAAGATATAAGTAGATGCAACTGCTATTTCTCAACACTTTAATTAACTAATAAGGGCTATTGTTGTTGCACATACATATGTATATACATATATTTATATATAACACGATGACACGCGATATACGAAATTTCACTTTCTTGCCACAACAAGCGGCGGGCGGCAGCGGTTTAAAAATTGTTTGTTGTGAGCGCAGCCAAGTGCAATGTGCAACTGACAACAAATAAAAAAATGTGTGCAGCAGGGCTGCAGCCAAAGGCGATGCAGAGACAGAAGAAGAAGAAGAAGAGGCAGCAGGGCCAGACAGCTGCAGCCGCTGCGCCAGATGTGGCAGCAACAATAATTTTTACCTAGTTGCATGTTAAGCCACAGGCAGCAAAATTTTGGGAAAATCTGTTTATTGTCAGCACTTGAAATTTCAAGGGTAACAGAAAGAGAGAGAGAGCGCATGTGAGAGTGAGAGTGAGAGGGAAAGTGAGTTGAGCTCAACTAGGTAAACAAATTTCAGAAATATTTCCAACTGGGCGCCATTAAAATTGCTTTAAATATCTTGCGCCTCATCCTCATATCACTCCTCCCCCTCCCACACTCTCTCTCTCTCTGAAGATTCTTCTCATTAATCAACAGCTTTGAAGCATAACAAGACAGCCTCGAGCATTGGCCCCTTCGTCTGCTATTTTTGTTGCCCAATCCCTGCAACATTTACAATTAACAAAACTATTTAAATTTTGCTGCGAGTTCAATGCTCCTTTAGTTTTCATTTGAAAGTTGCCACTCTAGAAATTCTAGCTAAGCGCGCATCCTTAGCCACACACACACAGGTAAGACACCCACTGTTGGCCACCATTACCTGTTGGCCTAAACCACTGCCTGCCCACTCGTCACATTCAATGATTTATTAGCACACTGCGCTGCTGAGTGGCACAACGACCGACCGACCGACCGACGACGACTGGTCTAACAACTGTTAGAGATCGTGCAACATGTGGCAGCCAGCTCGTATGCAAAGTGGAGCATTCGAAATTACATCATTTTGAATGTCAAACTTATGGCCGCCTGGCATTTTAGCCTTTTGCATTTACATTTCCTGCCAAATCGCAACTTAATGCAAAACTCGTGTTCACTCTGCGATTGCAATTAAAAATTTCGTATCATGAGGAAGTTAAGTAAGCGAAATATAGTCTAAAAGATAGTGGAAAGTGCAGTAAGCTGGAAATTAGTTTAGTTAAGCAGCGCTAAGCTGGAGTTCAATATTCATTGCTAAAGTAAATAAAGTAAAATTTGGAGTAGAAAAAATTATATAAACTAGTAAGTTAATTTGACTATAGCTGGGGCGTTTATTTGCAAGATGTTTTAAATAATAAAATTAGTTAGGAATAAGCATAAGGCGCGCTGAAATAACAAAACAAAATATCACATTTAACACAAAAAGTTCTAAGCGTATATTCCACGATTCTATAATAAAAAAGTCTGTTTTAAATAAGAATTGAATTGATGCAACTTTATACGTCGCAACAAGCTGAGTTCAATACAATAAACTATTTAAAAATGGAATAAAGTTTGACAAGCTTGTAGTATTAAATTCTAAGAAAACTTTGAGAAGTAAAGAATTTTTTTCGTAGAACAATTAATTTTAAAATATTCTTAGAATGTGCGTTGAGCTGCTCTAATAAACAGCTTATAGTATAAATATGAATAATACAAATATAAAACAGTACTGAATAGTGAATTTTATATTCATATAAACTTAAATCTTCTTAAAAAATTCATTTGTTTGTTTAGTTATCGATATTGCAATACGATGCTGTTGCATCCCTAGTTTTGAGCTTCTCTGTCATCTCTAAGCAAGAAAAATATAAATAAACTATTTTATGTGCTACAAAAATAATAAGTCTTGTTATTTTCATCAGTTTAGTTCAAGCTTTGCTTCTTTCTTTTCATACTCACAACACAGCAAACAATTTTCTTTAAATTCTGCAACATTTTTAAAAACTAAAGTGAATGCCAAGACTGTCATCTGCAGAAAGTTTTCTAATTATCCGCATAGCCACATGTCTCTGAGTTAAGAGCTAACGTCCTATAACGCTTAACAATGCCAACAATTTGAGCAATGACACTTTGGCTTGTGAAGTGGGCCAAGATGGCCAAATATGGCCAAGAGCATATGCAGCAGCTGGTCAATTAAACAAGGAAATTCAAAGTGTGATAGGAAAATATCATAAATCAGCGAAGCTAAGCTAAACAGGAAATGATATCGCATGACGAATGTGAAATGTAAAGCGAAATTTGCATGTCCTGTGAGCAAACTTGGTCGACAAGTTGTCAGCGGCTTAGAGCGTGTGAACACACACACACACACACACATATATGTGTATGAGTGTGTGTGCTCAACCTGATTCGATGGCCAATGCGTGTTACCGTGTTACCATATCGCTTAGATTGCCTGTCATCTTGGCTAATGAAGCACCCATTGGCATTGTATCTATGTGTGACTGTGTGTGTGTGTATGTGTGTGTATGTGTGAGTGAAAATTGATTGTTTCAATGCTGCTATTCCCATTAAGGCTTGTTAACTAGACGACGCGCTTTTCTTCTTTGTCGCATTTTTTACAATTCAATGTGCAATCTTTTTTTTTATAACCAAACCGGTTAACTTTAACTTCAAGTACAGCAGACTTTACTTATAAATAAATTATTAAATTTCTAAACAAGCAGCGCACATATTAAATACTTAATACAAATAATTGTTATTAAATTTGTTTAAATTTCACACACAGTTGAGCAACACTTGAAACACTTTGAGCTTTTTAGTTTTTATAGCTTTTGTATTATTTTTTTTGCGCTTGCCACATGGGCTGAGTGGCTCTGTGGCTGTTGCAACGTCGTCGACTGGCAGCAAACTGATTTAGCGAAAAACTCTGCAGGAGTTCAATAGCATAGAAACAGAAAGAAATGCGCTTTATTTGCTAACCAGGTTGGCAAATAGGCAGAAAGCAAAGCAAAAGAAATAAAGTGGAATAACAAGAAGCAGTTAACAACAACAACAGCAGCAATAAGAGTGGAGAAGCTGGCTTGGCTAGTTGGTTGGTCAGGCAACTTGTTTGGCCAGCAAACCGCAGCAGCAGCAGCAGCAGCGGCAGCATTAGAAGCAGCAACATTTTGTGGCAGAAGCCGCACATTGCCACGCGCTGTGGCACATTAAGCTTCGTTCGCTTGGGAGTCTCTAAGGCTTCAGCAGCGCGTGCTGAACTCTTCGGCCTGCGTTTTCAACTCGATTATGCAGTCAAAGTTGCAGATCGTTAGCTAATACTTCGGCTGCTTCTTCTTCTTCTTCTCTTTCTTCTACATGTTGCAACGCCAGAAAATTTCAATTCGCGCATGAAAATTATTTTCAATTGCATGCGTAGTTTTTTCTTTTGACGCAATAAATTCAAGCAATGACAACAAATCAAAAGTGAGTCAATGACCAACTTAAATTGAATTTGATTAAAGCCAATTAAAACTGATTGCAAGTGGCGCATGAATAACAACAATGCCATATGCTTAATATAAAGTGGGCCATTTATTAAGCCACAGCCAGCTCATTGTCTAGAGCGGGCTAAGAATAAATTGTTAATAAATTGCATATAAAAAAGCATCAAAGCTATGGTAGATTAAATAGAATTATTGTTCATTTAACTGGCTTAAGTATAAATTTTAAATACTGATAAATACATATTTTGTATAGCAAGACTTATTGGACTCTGCATTAAAATGTGCTAAGGTCTATTCGTTTGCTATGAACGTAAGTTTAAAGTTAGTCAGTCATTCATTATATAAATATTATAATAATACAACGATTTACATTTGTAAGCTAAACCAAATCTGAACGTTTTAGAAAACACACGCAACAAAATACTATTTACAGACTTATTGTGCTTCGATTAAAAGTCTTTTTATTTTCTCGCAATTTGTACTTTATGACAATAAACATAGATTATTATAAATAAAAGTCTGATTACTAATATAAATTATTAAATGCGACAGATATTCCACAAATACGTTTGTGATGCAAATTAATGTAAAACTTCATCAGCTTGCAAAATATTCGCTTAAACTTTAAAGATATTACGATTTATGCTTTAACTTTTCTGTAACATACGATAGTTTGACATAAAGTGTACGATATATATTCCTTATCAAATAAATAATGGTATTTGTTTTGATCTAAGCATATATAATATTATATAGGATAGACTCGAGTTCAGTGTTGTCGTCTTAGACTCCACCAATCGAATTATATATTACGATTTATACTTTAAACTTTGTTTAGCGCGATATCAGAAAATCAGAAAAAACTCTTTAAGAGCAAAAAGAGGTGCATATATATTCCTAATTACATATTAGCTTATTATAAGCTAGATTTAGAATTTTTTAATATGTAATAGCTTAAACAAGTGAACAAATTAAAGTTGGGCGCAACCAACTTTTATATACACTATGACTAGAGCGTCGGAGCGACGTTTGTACGACGCGTCAGCAAGCGCACCCCGCTGTCTATATTGAAATATAGAATGTGAATAACTCATAAGTTATTAACCCGAACTTTCTAAAATTATCGGCATCGGTCAAAGCCATGACCAAGCGTTCTTATGATTTATTTCAGATTTTTAAATATTTTTTTATTGCTTAATATCGTAAGGGGGGAGGAAATAAATAAAAAGCGTTCGGGTTTGGATATAGGAGCACCTCTATACCAAATTTGGTTACTCTAGCTCTTATAGTTACTGAGAAACAGTGGCTCTAACATTCAAACGGACGAATGGACAGACTATATCGACTCAGTTTGTCTCGCTGATCAAGAATATATATACTTTATGGGGTCTGCCTCCTTTTCCCTGTTACATACATTTTGCACAACTTCATGATACCCTTTTTCCATTTTTTACAAAAATGTCAAAGTGTATACAAATTTGCAAATAGCTTATAGCTGTTTTCCTTTAGCAAATTGACTTCATCACTGACTTTTTTTTTACTCATGAATTTAGGTTTCAAATAAATTTCTAAATAAATAATCTCACTAATCTCACTAAATATCTCACTAGTCTGCCACCTTTCTTCTTTTTTTAGGTCCTCACATGACTGTTGACTCTAAAAATTTAGTTTGAGCTGGGGCTACACTTTATTAGGCTAAACTCGAGATCAGATATTAAATTATGAATATCAGCCACTAAACATTCTTTTATATTCAAAAAATCATTAACTGAATCTATGCCCCTAATTTCTATGTATCTACATATTTATTCTGTTCTGCAATCTATCCTCTATGCTATGCAGAGTCTCCCAACTTCGCTCTTAACCGACTTTGCTTTGTTTCCAGCAAGTATTTGAACCCAGGCGATATTGAAGGCAATTTTAGTTGCTTTAGCTGCAGCTGAACTCACCTTGAGCACTATGGACAGGCTGCTGGCTGTGGCGGACTCTGAGAAGACGCTGTCATGTGACTGGGACAGAGTCTCGCGTGTGTAATCACTGCAAGCAAAGCAAATTGTTGAAAAAGTTGTGGGCACAGCTTCAACGACTTACCCATCGACGTCGAGGAGACGCGCTTCGCTTAGACTGCGCTGACTGTCGGATATGTCGGCAGCGCCGCCAGCAGCGCCGTTGACTTCGTGCGTGGAGTCGCCAATGCTGCGCAGCTGGCGATGGTGATGATGCTCGGCAAAGTAGCTGCTGCGGCTCATGCTCATGGCGTCGGGGAAGACAGCCACGCCCAGAGGCTGTCGTTGGGTTTGATACATGACGTCGGCGTCTGGATCGGCGTCAGCGTTGTGCTGCTGCTGCAGCTGCTGCTGCTTGTTAGCGCGCTTCTTGCCCAGCAGCACGCTTAGCAGCTCATCCCGATGGGCACCGTAGGACTTGGACTTGGGCAGCGACTGTGTGCCGTAGCTGTCGTGCAGCTGCTGGTGGGTCAGAGGCGAAGCAGGCGAGGATGCGGAGACGGCGTCGGCGTTGGCGTTGGCGGAAGCGGCGGCGGAGCTAACGCTGCGCAAATTCTTTTCACTGGCGCTGCTCGTTGGCGGCGGCAGCGTGTTGCAAGTCCCGGCGCCAGCTGCTGCTGCTGCTGCGGCGGCTTGAACGCTGTCCGCGCTGTTGATGGTGCGGCGTCGAAATATGCGACGCAGATTCCGTAACGGATGAAACGAGCGACGTCGTTTTGGCTGTTGCTGCTGCTGCTGCTGTTGCCCTATTGGAGACAAAAGACAGTAAACACAATGAATTTTATATAAAAGTAAAAAACAAAAATAACAACAACAACAATAATAGGCACAGATGATTTAACAATGTCAAAGTAAATACTAAAATCAGTTGACTTGCCAGCAGGCCTTAAAATATTACGCATACGCACAAAATTCAGCACTAAGACATAGGCTCACTTTTTGAAATGGTAATTGATGTATTTAATTTCATAATTGATTTCAATTTAAGCATCGTTCAATAATAAATTGTTTTCTACTTAAACGTTTTAGCTACAAGTTTGCTAAGTTCTTAAAAAAAAAATTATTTAAATTCCACTGAGCACAAATTATTTGCCTACTTAACTGTCTTGAATATAAATTTTAGAAACATTTTTGTACATTGACGTATTAATTTCATATTGCTCTAGGCCTTAAAATATTACGCATACGCACCGCTGTGCATAAAATTTAACACTAAGCCATAGGCTTACTTTGTATAATGTTAATTGATGATTTTAATTTCAAAATATGTTGTAATTGATTTAAATTTAATCTAAGCTTGGCTAAGGCCTAAACTTGTGCCGATACTAAAAGAAAATCTCAAAACCAATAAAAAGTCATAAATGCTTTAAAGAAAAAGATAAAAAATTAACATTTGAAGCTAAATAAAACAGCTTATCATAACGAATTCGAGACAATGTGCCACAAACTCAGATAAAAAGAAAAGAAATTAAAAAAAAATCTAACAAAATATGCATAATAATAATCTCTAAAAACCAAAGTAAATTCCCCTCTTCTATTTTCTACTTTAGACTATGAAATGAATTTCTCTTCGCCTTCAGCGATTGGCAGCCGATTAATTTCAGCTAACAATAAGCAACATTGCAATCAAACTATTGCAAATATATAAATAAAATTATTGTAAACAAATGCTAAAAATAAAAATAAATCTTTGCATTTTATTTGTTTTCTGCACTCATTTCTCAATTATTTTTTTCTTGGAAGCACTAAAATCTTTGCTTGAGTGAGTCTCTTTCGCTATAAATCCCAAACGCTGTCATGAATTATTCCGACTGATTGATAAGCAATTGCGATTGCCGTTGCCGTTGCCATTGCTGTTGGGCTAAAAACATGCCCATAAATAGGCAAAAAGCCAAAAGTGTAAATTGCTGTGCATTTGTTTGCCTCTAGACAAGGTCGTATCTAATCTTCGAAACGATTGCGTCTATATAGTATTTATATTGGTAGCGTCGTGAATATATATAGAGGCGATGCCATGTGAGTTCATTTGCACGTTTGATAACTAAGCCCAATTGACGAGCCTTATCTACAAATCGAAGTTGCTTTGCGAAATTTTCAACCCAACCTCAATTCATTTTTACCATTGCGCATTGTAAATTTCTAATCAATTTAATTGCCGCTTATCACTGCTTATGCGTCTCTAGTTGCATTGGCTGATAAGTGGGGTCAACAGCTAACACCTGCAGCTGCTCATGAGGTCACAGTTAATTGCTTTCGCACCTTTGTTTGGGGCACAAAGTGCGAATTTCACAGTTTCACCAGCAGCAGCTTTGGAAGTGAAAACTTCAACGAGATGATGTCAGTCGTGACTCAGTTCCCAATACATTTGTACATGATTTGTCATTTTGATAATGAGTTTGGGATGTTTACAAGAAAGTTAAGTTGCCTGTTTAAGGGCAAGTAATAAAAACAAAGATATTTGTGGAGCTTGTAAAGTTTTATAACTGATAACAAGTCTTGTAAAAGTTAGCACTGTTTACCTTTAATTGCTTTTAATTTGATTTTGAGACACTTCATATATTAAAGTTATTTATAAACGGCAACAAACGTAAACATAAATTTAGGCGCAACAAGCTTTTTTTTAATTTAATTATGCAATAAAAATATAAAATTATTGCATTTGCATATATTGTATTGAATGGCTTTAAATTAACTTTATTATTAATTTTTAAAGTTCAAATTTTATGCATTAATTTTTATTAAAGTTTGTAAAAAAATATTAAATAAAATAAGTTTAATATATTAATTAGTTTTATAACGTTATCTTCAACATTATTTTTGGTGTTTACATTTTTAAATCAAAATACATTTTATTCTTTTTTTTATGAAATAATTTTTAATTATAAGTAAAAAAAAAATCAAAAATTAAATTAGTTTCATATTATAATGAATATAATTTTTTATAGATTTTTTAATTAATTGTTTATTTATTGCTAGTTTACAGCTTGATTTCGATAATTTCTTATGGTAGCTGCTAATAAAAACTAAATTATATTAAATCAATTGTATAAATTTTTAATTAGCGTTATTAACAGCCATTTAGTGCGCTCTAAAGAGCAACTAAAAATCTGGCTAAACTTTCTATCAGCAGCACAGACTGAATCAATGTGCAAATCAATTGACAAGCGGAAGCGAATGCTACTGGGCTTGGGTATGGCTTCCAATCAATGGGCCAAACACCTTTTGACCAGGCCAACGCAACGCAATGCATACCGTTAACTGGCAAACATGGATGACTAAACATAAAGTGAGCAGAGTGAGCCAAAGCGAGCTGAGCTGGCATGCCAGTCACGTTTTGAGGCCAATTCGAAGCGTCAGCGTCGGCGTCGGCGACGGTGACGGCGGCACGCGAGCCAATCCATTGGCTCTGCCCTGGCTGCCTGCTGGACATGGCTATATGTACATACATATGTTTGCTCGTTAAAGTACACAAGCATCTGCTGTTATGGCTGTGGCTTTAATTTAGTGCTTAATTTTATATTCATTCCGCCAGCGATTAGTCATGTGTATCCAGAGCTTGTGGCCAAGGCTCGGCTGTCCTAATTGCGCCCAGAGCTTCTTTTGTTGTTTATTTTTATGTTTCAGGGGGGCGGGGGCCGACGACAATTGGGTGCTAATTTTGATGTGCGTAATTGGGGCGCCACTGCTCAAGGTCAGTGCCAGACATTTTACTCCATCATAAAATTACGCCATTCACAATTTGATTTAACTTTTGTTTTGCTTAACAAATTGTAGCCTTTTTTCTTATGAATCATGATGATCTAATATTATCACTTACATCATTTATGACCACAACATCTCTATGATTTTGTCAAATTGATTTTAATTCGCTTCGCTCATTATTCAGTATTAAATTTTATTTTTTATGTGAATTTTTGCGTAATTTGAAGCACATGTGGCAAGCTTAAGTGCCAGACAATTTTAAGTAAATATAAAGCTGCTTAAGAATTATATGGAAATTTAATATTAGCATAGCAAATGCGCAAAGCAATTCTATGAACATTTATATAAACATTAAAAGACGTTGTACAAAAATTGTACAATTGTCTAATTAAGTTGGGGATTATACGTGGCAGGCAAAAGAAAGCTTATTAAGTCTGATTAGCCTCACGAGCGTTGTCTATATAGCAACGTTTGTCTGTATGAACGCCAAGATCTAAGCTAGCTTAAGAGCTAGACATTCAAAAATTTGTATATAGCTGTCTTTTTATCTATGTGAGCATCTAAAAGTGTAAATACTTGCATTTGTATTTGAGTTGCTCCTGAATTTTCAAAATTTTGTTTATTTTATATTTTAATCGGTAACAAAAATAAATTTATTTAAGTCTATGTATTTATTTTAGAATATTTTTTTTTATTGATTCATTTTAGTTGTTCCTGAGTTAACTTGTTAACATTATTTTAAGTTTATTTTCTAATCTGTATTCAAATATGTATAGTTTTTATTATAGATAAATTATTTTTGCTTATAAAGTTAAAAGTCTTGTTTAGTTGTTTTTCATTGAATTTAATTGAATATACATTATTTTTTTTTTGCAAATTAGGCTTGTCTAAGTGCTTTTGCTTTTTAGCACCTTTCAGCTTTTCAGCAATAGATCAAAGCCAAAAGCGTGCATGTTTACTTAACTAACAACAAATAAAAAAAAAACTCGACTCTGTATGTAAATCAAATATGCTGACACCAATTCTATATAAAGTATGCAAACGCCTTAGCAGACTGACTCCAAAATAATAAACAATATATACAAATGTATATATCTATATATAACTCAGTCGCTGTCGAGTTGGACAAGTTGTCTGCGTTTGAGTTTGCGCAAGTCCAAGTAGGCGCAATTTAATAATTAATCATTTGAAAACTGAAATCAAAATGCAAATTGGCAAACAGACAAGTTGCGCTAAAGCTAAAGCTAAAGCTCAAGATATGACAAAATTGTATTTTAGCCAGCGGCAAGTTGCAGTAATTGGCAGCAGTTGTATATGTCCGTCCGTTCGTTCGTCTGTCTGTGTGTGTGTGTGTGTGAGCGTATACTTGATATTTTGTTGCGCCTTGTTTTTGTTAACTTGGCTTTTGCACATGGGGGCTGTGTAAGGTCAAGTAAGCTGCTGCTGCTGCTGTTGCTGCCACGCCCCTAAGCTTGGCATTGACTTGGCGTGGGCATGTTATCCGCTTTACAAGTGCCTAATGCACTTAACTAGCATAAAAATAGAGAGAAAACCAATTAAAAACCTTGCAAGAAAACAAACAACAAACAAGAAACTTGGCCCAATCGATTGTGCAATAAATTGCATAAACCAACGCTATAAAATCGCTTTATATATATAGAGTGAATAGCGCTCGCTATAGTATCAGCAAATATCGAGCGGGCCAAAAGCGGAAACTGCCTAAGTGCTTTGAAGACTAGTGTGAGTGCCTGGCAATCAGATCAATGGACTAGCGTGTGTGTGTGTCGAAGTGACTTATCAGCAGCAAAGGTTTGACTTGTTATTTCAATAACTGAGCAGAGCAAGAGAAAAATATATAAATAAAACTGATTATACAATGCACAGAGACTTCCAACGAGCAAGTCGTTCAACTGCACGCTTACTTCCAGCGATTGCCATAACAACAAAATACACAAAAAAACAAACACAAAACTAACAATAACAAAAGCGACCCAAATTTTTATAGCTTGCTTTTTGATATACACACAACATTGATTATTATAAACATAAACCCAAAGTGTTAAAGCAACTGAGCCATTAAATTGATAAACCTTTGACACTGTTTTGAGTTTTAGGGGGTGGGCCGAGCTACAATTGAGTTTTAAGTATATAAAGCCCGCATGCATATTGATTGGCTTTTGTTATTAATAAACAATTTGTGCTGCAATTGTTACTGTTTATTACCTGTTAAAGTTTAAGCAGCAGCTGTTTTGTTCTTTAGCTTAGTTTGATTTGTAGCTTTAGCACGATCACTTAACTTTAATTAGCACACACTTCAATTTGTAGCTTTTTTTTCAACTGTTTAATGCATTGACTAATTCCAATTACAGCGACTGCGACAGCGACACGCGCGTCAGGTACTGAGCACAACTTGCGAACGTTTGAAAAGAAAATTGATATATGCACAGGTAGAGCGTAGCGCAGCAAATGAATTTAATGAAAATAACAGACGCTAACGCAGACGGCCCAGCAACAACAACAACAACAGCAGCGAATTTGTAATCGAAGCGAAGCACTAAAATGACGAACAGACTTCGGCAACGAAATCGATCGCTGGCAACTTTAGCTTTAGCTTTAGCAGGTGTGCGTGGGCCGCTGCGCCGCGTGCTCTTTGCGCTTTGCTCTTTGCCTCTCGCGCTCTTTCGCTTTCGCTCTCTCTCTCTCTTTTGTTAGAACTGCCGACATGGTTCAGCTCTTGCTTACATAAATTGCAACAGAACTTTTTTTTGTCGCTTTGCTTTGATTTTCGTTTGTCTCGTCCCATTGTCATGGTCTAATAATTACGATGAGCGCCGTCGTGGACAGCAACTTTTTTATATAAACAAAGTTATTTATGTTTATTTAATCCAAACAAATTTAATTCCATAACATTTTTGAATGCCAATGAATCCAGCTTAACAGCTGTTAGGCTTTAGTGAATGCAGCTACAAATAAAAGTGAAATTTATTTCTATTTCTATTATACAAAACAAATCACACAATTCATACATATGTATGTTATCTTTATATTTTACATTTATACATATGTAAATACTTTACTGAGTGTGTTGCATGTCATTTGGACTTTGTTTGCTCTCTCGTAGTCGTAGGCGACAATCTAACAAATAAACCAAAACACAACATGAAATTTCACAGCTTCTGCTAATTAAGCAAACTAACGGCATAGAGCAACTTTATTGTTGTTGGTGGGAGATTTGCAGTCGTTGTTGCTCTAACTAAAACAGCGTAGGGTATTCAACAATTGGCGCACATTGTTGGGACATGTGTAAAAAGTGAGATTTGCAATGTTTGTCTATGTGCTTACATAAGTATTACTACAGTAAACATTCTGAATAAGCAACTAAGCTGAACCTATTTTTTTTTTGATATTAACATATTATTTACCAATTTACCGCTCCTATTCCTATATAATAAGATGAAAATTATTTATTTATAACCATAATTAAGAGATCGTATACGTAAGACAACATTTAGGTTAAAGACTATAATTAAAACTGTTCCTGAATAATATTAAATAAAGATTTTAATTAAGAGAAAAAAAAAGAGAGCAATTTTATTCGGTCACAATGAGTTTAGGGGCTGTTTAATTCGTTTAGTATGTTGATGCTTTTAGCAAACCTCAGCAGCGAGCCGCTGCTGCTTTTAGTGAGGGAATCTCGCACTTGTTGAAGTGCCGGACATTGGCATTGAAGGTGTTCTAAGGTTTCCTTGACCCCTGGCTCTTTACATTTCCTGCAGCCGTCCTCTTCTGTCAGTCCCAGTTTCTTTGCGTGAGACGCTGCCAAAAGCATACACTCTTTTCTTTTAAGTTGTATTAGGAATCTGGTGAATATATCGTTCCCCTGCTACTGCTTCTTAAATAGAGGTACTTATATTACAGAAATAACCAAATTTGATTGCTCTAGCTCTTATAATCTCTGAGTTCTTGTTGCTCATACAGACGGACGGACAGAAAACCAGTGTTCAATTAACTCACTTCATTCTTTTACCTAACTTCGCACAATTTTACGCTACCTGGCTTTATTTTTTATAAATAGTGAATAAAAGTTTTGCTTATATAGAATGTTTACTGTATGTGATATCTTGAAGCATCAGAATCAAAGAGTCAAGTGCTAAAATAAATTAGATAATTGCTTTGCTTACCCGTTGTGCCATCGTTTGCTTCCACTGCCACTGGACTGCCAATGGGTGTGGATGTCGTTGGTCCCGCATAGTCATGAGATCTGCCATTGGCAGTTGGCAGTGATAAGGGACCTGCTGCTGCTGCACTCAGCTCCAGTTCCAGGGGTGGCGAATTCTCACGCACACACGACATCAAGCCGGAAGACATGCTGCCGGCCAAAAAACGAAAAAGAAAAACAAAAGCTAAATTATAAATGTGTCATTAGTTTAAGCAACTTCAAGCAACTTAAGCTATCATCAAATCAGTTTATCAAGCAACGTCAAAACGTTGCATGCAAAAATGTGTTGCAACCATTTGCTGCTGCTGCTGCCAGTTTGCAACGCTGCATGACTCAATCTCCAGTCAGACTGACAGCCACTGACAGCTCTAATGGATTGCCATTATGTTGAGCATTATGTGGATACGATTGCACACTGGCTGACTTGAGGAAATTAAATTTCATTTAACGCCAGCGGCAAATGCACACTTGACGCTAGAAATTTGAGAGAGCAAGAGAGAGAGAGAGAGAGAGAGAGAAGCACAAAATTGTTGATCTTTGTTAATGTATTATTTATTGCAATTGCTAATGGGCTAAGGCGAGCATAAAAATCGCTGGAATAAACTACGCATTAGACTCGTGCATAAAATAGACATAAAAACCGTCTAGGTCTAGGTCCAAAACGGCAGCCCCAAAACCAAATGAATCATGCATACCAATTACTCATCAGCTGCCCACTCTTCTCACTCTAGGCAGCTCTCGTGCCAACAACCGACCGAGCGACGTCAGTTCACAAAGTTCAACATAGAAGACAAATTCCTGCATAAAAATAGTTTTTCCTTGAAATGCCTTTCCCAAACAATTTGCCTAAGCAGCAATCTGTTATGTATCATGCGTAGACAGTTTTATGTGCATGGCAATAAAAGCAAAAGATAACAACAATCGCTTAAAATCAAAACAAACTTAAGTTTAATTTCAAATATTTATGGCTTGGCATAGCTGCATTTATTAATATCGCATCATTTGTTTGGAAAATCTATATTTAAAGTTATGAATATATAACAAGCTTAAGAGCAGCAATTGCAGATCAAAGCGTATTTGCTTTTAAATTTTCTATATATGTATTCAAATGCCATTGAATATGATTTTTAGCTGGCATTTATATTTGGCTCTAAGCCATTATAGTTTCATTGCATTTATTTAAATGAAATTGCAGCCGCAAACATTTATGTCAGCCAATTGAGCACTTGCAATTTTACGCTGAGTGATGACGACTACTGCAGTAAGCTTGCAGAATTTATTAATTAATTGTAATGGTAGTCATGCATACAAAGCACTTGTTGTTGGGGTGAGTGGGGTCTACAAATTAACGCCACTGCACACACAAGTGCCGCCCCCCACATTTTGACATTGAACTTGTGTGTGGCAAAGTCAGGGACAAATATTTTAACTGAGCAACGCTCGTGTTGAGCTACAGTAAGCGCTGGCAAAATGTAACTATATAAATAAAAATTATATTATTTTATATAATTACAAACAAAATCTGCTTATAAGCAAACTAAAGCAGCTGCTAAGATGTTTAGTTTGCTATTTTATCTTTAAAGTATGCAACAAAAAGTCAAGCAATGTATTGTAGCTGAAAATATAACGTAACAGAAATTGTTGCCTGCTTTTAGGACATCAAAAAAAAATATTTTATGCAAAAATATATTTTAAAAACAGCTCGTAAAAATTATCATGTTTTATAAATAACAAAAAAAAGTGAACGCTACTCTGTAACTTTAAATTAGCCCACAAGACTGCAATAGTTTGTATTTTTATTTATTATAAAAAATAAAAAATAATTATTTATTTGTTATTAAGCTAAGCAAATGGTAGTTTTATTTTTTGTTTGTATAAGAGCTATAAGTTCTTAGACACAGAATTTTTAGTTTTCCAAAATATAAATATTTCTTTTCCAAAGCAGATTTAATTCTTAATATTCAGTTTAATTTTCTAATACTTTGTTGGCATAATTTTCATTTGACTGTACACAGTCAAGATTAAGTAATTAAATAATACAAAATTTTTAGCTCTGCTTTTAAATTGAATATTTGTTTATTGTTACGAATCTTCACTGCACATTAAGTTAATAAAAGTACTGTTACTGCTGCTGCTGCTGCGCTGCTGCAGATAAAAAACATCAACTCATTTAAGCGCATTTTGCACTAATTGAATTCTCAGACGAAAAAATTTCACTGCAGTTAATACTCATCGACCATGTTTCGGTGTTAACAAACTACAAAACCAAAAGCGCTGCCAGGCTTATAGCTAACTGTAGTATGTATGTATGTATGTAGATCGTCTCTATCTGTATCGTAATGTGAAAATCTAACAAAAATTAACTTTGGCTTTCATTTGCATTTTACAGCTGCAAGGCGAAGTTAAGACAGCGTGAAAAAGTAAGCGAGGCAAGCTTTAATTACAAACATACAAACCGTATGGAGTGTGTATGTAACATTTGCATATTGCACTCCCCACTGCCGCCCCCTGGGCCTTGGCAGCTTGTTTTGCTTACACGCGATAATTGCTGTTGTTGTTGTTGCTCATTAGACAAATTTTGCCAACATAATTATGCTGTGATGTATGTTGTGTCGACTAGACAATGAAGCAGAGAGGTCAGGAAGACTTAGCAACTGCGTCTAACTAACTTTACAGTTAGTTCGCCTTGGCTCTAAGCACAAAGAAGTTCTCAAGGCCAGACACTTGTTGCTTTGAATTTAGTTTCAATGACAGCACAACTGAATTTAGTGTCATAATGCAAACGAGAGAGCAAGAAATAAAGAAAAAGCAACAAATTTGCTGCTGCTCACTGTATCAAACTGAAAAGGAAAGTGCCCCTGAGCGTTGAGCAAACTGCAAGCTCATCGTACACTCCAGACTATGTTAACATTTTAGTTAATTATCTTAGCGCTCAGACATGTGTAATCATTTAAATTAAATGCTGCTTAAGCTGTTGGCTAATAAACGAAATTTTACTTTCGATTGAGCAACTTACTTGCCAAAGCATGAATCAGCAGATTCTGCGGCAACTAACATTTAGTACATTAACATTAATTTAAACATTTAATGCTTACGCTTTGTTTGTGCTAAATAAGCATAAATTATATTAAATGCCAGCGACATTCTATGCGAAACAAAGGACAAAAATCAATAACAACAACAACAACAACATGAAATTTTCAAAAGGGCAAACGTTAGCACAGATGCTGATAAACTAGCGCACACAGATGACGCAGCGATAGCTGCTTCTTCTTCTTCTTCTGCTTGTTGTTTTTATTGCTGTTGCTGATTCAGAGATTCTTGGCGCACTTAAAATATTCGCTGTCTGGCGCTGCTGATGATTTGATTGTTTATTTTCAAAGCACTGCGTCACTTTAACAGTTGCACACATGGGCGACAATATATGCAAAACATAAAATTTATTTCACATACATACATACATATGTGTCAGCTATATTTAATAAAAAGTAGCAGCTACCTAACTCAAGCCGCTGGCAGCTTGGCGGGGGGGATCGTCTTGTCGTTGTCGTTTCGTCTTGTTTATTTCACGCGCATCCTCCACTACACACATACATATGCATATGCATATACATATACATACATATTTTCCAACACTACACTACACTCTTTGCTCTGCCCTGCTTCAAATTTCAATTTACACTTAGCGAGAGCACGCGTGCGACTGAAAATGCGTTTGGCTTCAAGTCCGAGTTCACAGCTTCAGCTATACACACATACATACACATATGCTTAGCAACATGTTGCTAACAGCACACAGCAGGCGCATAAATTTGGAGCGCCAAATTTAATGCAAAGCTGTAGCAACATTTATGGCAGTGCTCAAGGTCAAGGAGCACAAGAGCGTAGGCGTGAAAGAGCGCGAGCAACATTTGCAGCTGCTGAGAGCGTTAAGCAACATGCAGGCGCTTAGCAACATGTTGCGTACATAAGTAAACTAAATTGAAAGCAACATACGCGCTGCTTGACTTTGTATACAAATTACAAATGTCATTATTTAGCTAACATTTAATTTAATTTATTTATTTAGCTAGCAATTTGAGCAGACAGTTAATGTTGCCAGCCGCCTGTTTTGTTGCCAAGGCCTTTGTGGCCTGCTCACGCCCTTACTCTAACAAAATTCTCAGTGCGCAGTCGTTGCCAAGAAATCAAAAGTTAAGACATACACACACTGACCTAGTCCAACGCATTTGCTTTAACAACGACCTTTCTCTACACCCAGAGATAACCAAATAAGGCAATGACGAAAGCCAAAGCTCATAACTGAGCGTTAGACAGAGTGACTGACTGAGTGAGAGAGTGAGTCCTTTGCTAAGCTGCTTACAATGCGTATGAGCATTTATTTGCTGTGGAAGGCAAAGCAAACAACAATTGCCAAGAGCATAGGGGAGAACAAACATGGATACGAGTCAACAACCCAAGACATTTCATTTCCCAAAGGTCATATCTGAAGAGGAAGTGTGTGTGCGTGTGTGTGTGTGAGTGATAAGAGTGGAATTTAAATTAAATGTAAATAAAAGGAATTTTATATTGCGCTAAGTAAATGCGAAAATTCATTCAATTATTAATAAAGTAAGTGGCTTTTATTAACAAAAGAAATTGCTTAAGCAATAATCCATACAAAAGCTCCGATTACAATGCTCAAGTGAATGAAAATATGCTTAAATATTCATTATTTACCAAAAACGTCTAGCAACGGAAATAACAATATATAAATTTGGACTGCTTACCTGTTTTTGTGTTTTGTGTTTTTAGTTGATTAAAGTTGAATTTAAAGAATATTGTTGAATCAGCTTGGTGACTGCTGCCCAATACTTTTCACATTGTTGTAGCTAAAAGAGAAAAAAAAGAATGCAAAAATTAAATTTAAAGTATGCTAAACATATTTAGTTGCTGGTTTAGACCATCAAGCGGTTATTGACCCAAAAAATAAACGTATATATTGAGTTTGCTATAAATCTTGTCTAAAGCTTTAAGCCAAACCGTGTGCAGCATTACGTAAGGCAAAGAAAGTTGCGGCTAAATATTCGAGAGCCAAGCCTGCGAGCATTCGTCAAAGGCTTTAGTGTCCTTGCTCGCGTTTCCATTTGCATATTCCGCATATTATGAGCACTATTGAAAGCAAGCGACTATAATTTGTGGTGCGTGTTACCAGCTGATTTGCATAAGAATGGCCAACAACAACCACAAAAAAAAAAAAAAATGTCAATATCTAAGCGCGTGTCACCCCCGCCCCCCATAGCCACCCACTCATAACTTACGCTGCGGCATTTGCTTAAGTACGCGAGCAAATATTTAATGAACCATTGCCTTAATTATTCTACAAGCCACAGCTGCATATTTTTATTGAAAGCCATCATTAGGCCTAAAAGTTGTAGTGCAACTTGGAAGCTTCAAAACGCATTCATAAGATACAAATGCAAATGATCCAAAGCATTAGAACGCGTTGTTCAACTTTCTCTTCTCTTCTGCGCTGCCCACACAAGCTTAAGGTCTTCAGTTTTCACTTGTTTGTTGCTTTGGTGGGGGTGGGGGGTGATGGCCTCGCTTATCTAATTGGTTAGCTCTGAAGATTAATTGCAATACGAACGATTTCTTTCATAAACAAAATACAATAATTTAAGATAAATGCTCGGACAATAGAGAAAAGTAAAAGTTTCTTTCTTCCTCTTGTTGTTGTTGTTTTTATCAGTCATTTATTTTTTTAGGCAAAGCTAGCAAACAATGCGTCAAATTGAATTCATGAATAAATAAACGAAAGTGAAGCGTGTTCTAAACAAGTTTATTTCTATTTAAATTCATTTTGTTTTATGTTTTTTTATTGTTGCATTCAAACGGCAGTTTTTGTTGCTTTTTTTAATTTATTAGTTGAAACAAAAGCAAATTAAATTGTGGTCGTGTTTTCGATTTCATTTTTTGTTTGGGTTTCTCCGAATTGTTTAGTCGTAGCGCCATTTCTGGTCACAAATTGTCGCAAATAAGTTTATTTAATTTTTTTTTTTCCATCGTTCCGTCCGCCCGCCGCTCGTCAAATATAAATAGTTTTCTATACAAGCCACGCATATGTTGCAGTTTGCACACAGATCACTTCTATAAATATAGAATATATATATAGGGTTTGAAGAATGTGAAAATGTTGTGAAATGACATAATTGGTTGTCTTTATAAATAGAGTTGCAAAACGCAAATTGAAACTTCTTTGCATATACTTGAATTCATGAATTTATTTTTATTAAGTGAGTCAAGTTTTAAGCCAATAATGCATGAAAAACTAAACAAAATAAATATTTAATGTTGATATTTGTTATAGCATAGAATAGTTATAGAAGCTGTCCTAGTAGAATCAAAGAGTATATAACAATATTAGTTGTATATCGAATTATGTCATTATTATTAATTGTCATCATTACTAATTTTTTAATTACCACAATTATATTTGAGATCATTCAATGGTTACATTTTGTTTTCAATTATTTTTGATAAATTGTGGCAATTTTTTCTTCTTTTTCTACAGAGCAAATTCAAATACAAATATAGTATTAATCTTGCGATCAATAAAAAGTGCGAGAATATTGCAGAAAAGAAGACTGAATAGAATTGAAAAAAATATTCAGGAATGTGACAATCTATTAGTATATTTCTAAAATAAAGTAATAGATAAACAAGAAAATTATGCACAGCAGAAAGCAACAACAACTTCATGGGTAGGAGAGTCGAGTATATATTTCTAAATGCCTAAATTCCAAACTTATTTGCATAGCTTAAATGAACACATGATGCAAAATAAATAGCTAATTAAATAATTGATCAACAGTGAGTTGAAGTGAATGCCTCATAAGCTCTCTTGCCTTAATGTCCAACTTTAATTACAGAGCACTTTTTATAGTCCTCACACGTTGCTCAAAACTTTTGCAATTAGGTTGCAGCTTAGACTGTTAGACTGTCTGGTTACTGCTACTGGCACCTGTATTTATCAAGGTAATTTGTTTATGGCCACAAGTGGCTATGGCTATGGCTATAATAACCCAGCACACAATTCACAATTCAGTTCACACTGCTGCTGCGGGCCCTCAGCCAATCCAAGAGATTTACGCACATATTAAATAACCGAGCCGCATGTGAAATTGTTGTAATGCTTTGTGCGCCTCTAAGTACCGAGTTTTATGGTCCATTATAAAAAGTTTGTATTCAAAAGATGTTTGCTTCAGTTGTACTTCAAATTTGTTGTTGTTACTGTTTTGGTTTTCCACTGTTTTGTGGCCCAAAGAGGCGGCGGCCGCCGCTCGTTGTGGTCTTGTGGTTTTTTTTTTCTTTTTTGTATTTGTTTTGTTTTGAAGCATGTATTTAGTTATAGTTAGCTGCGTCTTGTCTGCCATTCGGCATTGTAGTTTCCAATTACAAAGCCCTCAAAATGTTGCCAACTCGCAATTCTGAGCTGAACTGAAACTTGCGTTAAGTTGTCAGAATTTGTTGTGCAAAAAAACATAAGAAAAATAGAAAAGATAAACAATCTAAATCTTGCAAGTAGCGTTTATATGAGCCCAGCTAAAAATAAAAACAAACAAATTGCTTTTCGATAATACGAATTCATTTTATTTCTTGCAACATCAAAGGCACTTAAAGACTCTAAAGTATTTTAATAAATTACACGCAAGCCTTTTAAAAAGAGAAAGAATTTCACAAAATTCATAAATAAGCGATAAAGAAATTAAGAATTTAAATTTCACATATTCAGCGTCTTCAACTTCTTTCTAGTCATAACTTTGCTGACTGAGTCAAGTTCAAAAAAACATTGTTATATAAACTCAACAGGTTTCAAACTACTGTTATCATATTTTATTCACAAATTCGCAACGCCATTATTTAACTAGTTTATATGTTGCCGTATAATGCTTTTACTTTAATTATGCATATCAAAAATTATAAAACTTGCTGCAAGTGCTTAAATAAAAAATAAACCTAGTTTGCGTTAAGGTTAAGCTTGTATTATATAAAGCTGTTGGGTTTGGCACTAATATATGCAAAAATGCTAAAAGTTGGGCACTGACGGCTTTACGAGACCCTGTAGAAAGGCTGTACGTTATGTATTTATCATTAATAAAACACAAAAACTAATATTAATGATGGGCATAGAAAAATGTTATTTGATGTAATATTAAAAGTGTGTCTCGTACAGTTTTTTTTCCCACAAGTCGAGAAAAAATACAGATATAAAAATTTTAAAGCAATCTCGATTTGCATAGAATATAAACGAATATACCTAACAATTTTGGTAACGCTAGCTTTAATAGTTGCTTCAATATAGAAGCTCATACAGGCAGACAAAAAGATAAACATGGCTCATCAGCCTGTTTAAGAATATATATAATTTATAGGGTATGCACAAATGTCATTCAAGAACTTTTTTACATTTTTATTGTTAAACAAAGCTCGTTCAAGAACCTTTTAACATCTAAATACAATAAAGTTTGTTTATATTATATAGAAGAATTAGCGTATAGAAATGTTTTTGTTAGATTTTAAAACAAGCATAAAGATTTAAAAGCATACAGATCTAATAGCTTGCCTTTCTAAATGTTCAAATGTATGCATATATATATATATATGTATGCATATATATACATATATATATATATATATTTAACTATAACAAGTTCTATGGAATATGCCGCAAGTGGTTCGACTAGACGCAGATATATATGCATATGTATGTGTATTTGTTGTTGTATATGTGTGTATATTCAATAGGCACTTCAGTTTTTTATTTGTATTGAAAGCCGAGTTCGTTGGTTCTACGTGTAACGCAGCCAGAGGCATAAAAATTAACATTTTCTTACGCTTGAATACAAAGAACTCAATATGTAAGTGTATGTGCGTGTATGTGTGTGTGCGTCTTTCACTTCTGATATTCATAAGTTAAAATAAGACCAAAGAGCAACGAATGCAATCGCCACGTTGAGTTCGAGTTCGAGTCGAGTTGAGTTGAGTTCTCTGCTTTCCCCCTCTCCAGTTGCTGGAAGCCTCCGCATTGTCAGCAACTATTGAGGGGGTCCCAGAGCCAGTGCACACGTTTATAGCATTGTTACAACTTTAACAATTATGCCAAAGATCACTCAACAGTTGCTTTTATTTATTATACAAAAACTAAACAGATTTGTTGGCTCTGCTTGTTCTGCTTTCGTTTGCCTCAGCCCATAAACTCGTTTGCTTCAAGTGCTGCGTTAATTTTATAGATGTATAAATTCTTCAGTTGCCACACTTAATATGCTCTGATTGCTGAATATTCCACAGCACACAAAAACATAAAACATCTTTCTATTTGTCAGCTTTCTTTACTGCTATATATATATAGACTTATCTGTTTTGCTTTTGTTTTTAAACGTTGTTCTGAGTCTGGGTCTGGGTTGGGCTGGGGGGGGTTGAGTCAATTGGGCGTGAACGCAAAACGTGTGTGCATTGAAAAGCAGCGGAAATAAAACTTTAGCTTTGGGCCCTACTCATGACTCAACCCCAGAGACTCCAGCACACTAAAACAGAAGTTAAGCCAAAGCTTAGTCACTGCTCTTAGCTCATTACTAATGCAGTGCCAAAACCATTTTCAAAATTATATTTTAAGCTAACATGTTGTTTGCCTAATCTTGTTTTTCGACACTCAGTCAGTCAAGCTGATGAATAATGCTTAAGGTCAGACATGCACAATAAAGCGCAAATGTGCATTGGAGTTTATAATTATAATTATAATTAGTTGGATGCACACACACTTGTAAGCAAATTATAATGCCCTCTGTACTATTTCATAACATGTTAATATAAAGAAGATTACTTTCAATGCCAAAGACAAATTTATAATTTATTTTCATTCAACCTCAAGCGTTAAAGGCAATAATTGTGCGCAGCCGACTGCACAATACCCTTTGCTACAATAAGCTCACTAGTAACTAAATAGTATATACACTTTAAAAAATTTTTTGAAACAAAGTAATTTTAATAATTATTATAATTCACACATTTATAAACAAATTATAATAATAATAATTATAATAATAACAGCAGCCAACTATGAAATACACTTTGCCAAAAACAAAATCACATGCCATTAAATGTCAAGACGTTTACATAAATATTTTTTTAAGCAAGTACTATAAAAAATATACATATTATATAGTGAAAGTAAAAAAATGCAATAAGTTTATTGAAATTTGACTCTGAAAACTTTGTTAAATTATTATGATATTAAGAACTGATTTATGTTTAAATTGAATGCGCATCTTTATCAATATTTTGAAGATCGTTTTGAGTTTCTTATATGTAGGGTAGTTATGAAATAATATTAGTGCATATTACACAGCCGAAATTTACTGTAGAGTCTTATACTGAGTCAAAATTAAAAATTTTTGATAGTTATTAATTGTGATATATATTTTTTATTGCTTACAAATAATGTGCAGTCATTGAGATTTACAAAATGAATAAAAATAAATTAGCTACTATTAAATCAGAACATATTTATTACTGTGTCATTTGTATAATAAAACTTATAGTCATGATCATCCTTGGCTTTAATTTTATTTTTGAATAAACTAAAATTCACACAATTATTTGCACAAGCTGCTGTTACATAATTGGCACAACATTTGGCATGCCTTTTGTATAAATAAAGTGTATAAATCGGAGACCGTAAATAATGATTACTGTCGCGAATTTCAAATGACAAAATCATTCACTTAAAATCGACTTAGAAAAAAAAGGATAACATCATATTAATCCTTTTTGTATAATCTATGCATATTCACCATGATTTGCAACTTTCTGATTTTTATGATTTTCCTCACCAATAATGATTAATTTTGATTAATTTTACAATATATTTTTTTTGCTGAAAAGTAATGATTATTTATAAGTTATTGTAAAATTAATCAAAATTAATCATTATTGGTGAGGAAAATCTTAAAAATCAACATATAATCAGTATAACGTAATTTTTAAAATAAAACTTATAATGATTACGGTCCCTGGTATAAATGCATATTGTCAGTAATTTTAATGCGCAGAGCTTATGACTCAGTTGAATTGAATGCGGTTCAAGGACAGCAAAGCGATCGCCACTCACAGCTGTACAAAAGCCCTTAAACGCCCTTGCTAAAGCAAACTGAGCACATTTTGTTTAAAAAAAATGTAAAAATTTGCACAAATAACTGTACGCTTGAGTAATTAGCGAGCGTGCGATGGCAAAAAGAAAAAATAAATGAATAAATAAAATAGTTTTTGCATTGTGAACTTTTGTGAATAAAGTGTATACCGCATTATATGTGCAATTGTTATCTAGACTGAATAATCAATTGGCAAGCGAAAAAGGCAACTAGTTAATTGTTTAGTTTAATCAACGATTGCAATTAATTCGCTGTGAGCGTCGAATGACAAGCGAAGCGTAAAAGCCGTCAAATGACTTTCAACAATTTTTTGCCAAAGCTAATCATGTGTGTGTGGGTGGGTGGCTGACTGGGTTGACTAAGTGGGTGTGGCTGCCACAAGCTACTGTTGTGTCATAGATACCAGATCTAGAAATCGAGCTAAGCATACAAATTGCATTTAGCATTTAAGGCGCGAATTGCGCTCGTTAGAATAATTACAGCCTTACTCTCAACGAGAGAACAGAAATGGCTTAAAAAATTGGTTTTAATAGCGCTGTCCTAAAAAGCAGACAAATTGCTAAAAGAAAGCCATAAAGCTGGTCGACATTAGCACCAAATCGCTTTAACCTCTTGCCAACTATAAAAAGTGAAATTATTCGCAATGAAAATTGAGCATAGAGGCCGGACGCTGAGCCGGACATTGATGGGCCAACCATCAGACAAAAACAGCAGACTTTTGTTTATATGTATATAGTGTGTATATCCAACAATAATTGGGCAAAGTTTTGCCACTTGGCTAGCAGCCAGGGCAGCATTAACCTAAAAAACAACTAAATACAAATACAATAGAAATGCAAAAGAAATAACAAAAACAACGCAAATCAACAACAGCCAAAGAAACTAAATCCCAAACAAAAGCAACTGACAAATTTGGGTCAACTTGACAGTGAATTATATATGCATATATGTTTGTATATATCTTGCAATTGTAATTGTTTATTTTAAGTGTGCGTTCAATAAAATTCCGGGCTAATTCAATAAGCAAATGCACTTAACTTTAAATTTTATATTTTTTTATAACAATAGGCTAAAAGTATTAAAGAAAAAATATTGCAATATTACAAAAACTGTTTGACATTTAAGAAAAGATAAAAGAAAATATTTCGAACTTAAATATAATAATAAAACAGATACAAGTTTATTGCGATAAATTACTTTAGATTAGGTTTTTTAAGAAAATAAATTAATTGAATTTTTAAGAATAAATATTTAAATGCCATAGAGATGTAAAACGAAAAGTAATTTGAAATTAAATCAATCGAGCAGAAAAGAAACTAAAAATTGTATACAGCTAAAAACTAAAATCTTTTAATATAAATGTGAACACAACTTTTCATTTTTGTTGTCAAATTGATTATTTTTTGTAGTGTACCCGCATAAGTTACACCCACAAAAGCATAATAAATAGTAATAACCTACTCAACACCTTCCAAGAGAATTAGAGAGTGAAAGAGTAAGACAGAGAGAGAGAGAGAGAGAGAGAGCGAGAGCGCTGCAGCTTAACAGCAGCTCAACTACTTAATATGCAACGCTCGGAAGAGTTCTTAAACCTGTTGCGCTGCTCTCACTTTAAAGCTTGTCAATTGTCAAATGAAATTACAACTTATAATATTTACCTACATTTTACAGCAAAGTTGTTCTCGTTACTCTTATTACTTAACATGCACGGCACGGCCAATTGAATTAACTCCCCCCCATACACTCCGCACTCCACACTTTTGCTTTATTGCCACTGTCGTTGTCTCGTCATCAGTTGTTGTCATTTGTCTGGGTCTGGGGCTCAGTTACTTAGTAACTGCCAGCGTGAAGGTCTCGGCATAAACAAAAGCCAAGCTACAGCTCTATATACAAAAAAAACCATATATAGTTTATAGAAACTGCTACACTTTATCTAGCAGTTACAAATGTTTACTATTTGTGTGAATGTGGAAATTGATTTGTTTGGCATGGCGTATGCGCAACATTTGAACCAATTGCGTATAGCTGTGAATTTGTAATAATTTATGCACTTGTATGCATTGATATTCTATATTCATATAGACGCTAACAAGCATAAGCTTTTAACGGAATACTTTGTAGACTAAATAGTTGAGTTTATTAAGAACTGCTCGAGTGCGTAAATAGCGAGAATATTAATCAAGCCTAAATTAGATTTTTATACTGAAAACTTAATATTTTATATGAGAGTAGCTAAAAGATGTAACAATTAATTAAAGTAATTGTTAGTAAATATTAAAAACTCGAACTCATAGCTAAAGCATATTTAAATTTCTTTTATAGTACTATAATGACTCCTATGACTAATTTTCAGTTCACTCGACAAACACAGACCCTAAAATAAATTAATATTAATCAATTTTAAAATCTTTGGTTGCTCACAACTTGACTGTAAGCTTGTTGAAAACTCATCTTGATAATTATTTCTATTTAAGGCATTTTTTACACATGTCCACATGCCAGAGTAATTAATTCCAAAGTAACATAAATCTTCAGCACTTAATTTAATATGTTTAAATGCTTGCAAACTTTTTCTTTACACCAGCAACTGCAAGTGCATTAAATATATATATATAAAGATATATATTCAGCTAACATATTTCTTCAAATTATTTTTTATGATTAATGGTTGCGTTACAATTGGGATTTGGTGCGCGACTGACGGCGCAGCCTTACCCAAGTCCGTCTATGTGTGCGTGTGTGTGTGTGTGTGTGTGCCACACCTTACACTACTATTAACAAGAGCAACACTCACTAACTAAGCAACAGCATTTACTAAAGCTGAAAAGCAATGCTTGAGCATCTTTGAATGCCTTTTCAATTATTTGCAATGTTTGAATTTTGCGCCACATATAAAAGTCTATTTGTGCATGTGTGTGTGCGTGTGTGTGCATCTGTGTGTGTGTGTTTGTTTTTGACTTGGTTGACTTGTTAGCAACAGTAATTTGGCAGTAAAGCGCATAAATGTAGAGTGAAGTGGGGGCTTGGATTAAAGTAAACATCAGTGTAAGAAAAAATTGAAATTTGTTTCAAATTCGAAAACTCACTTCAGCCATGGCAAATGCCTTAGTCACGCTACCTGCCGCAATACTAATAGCAACAACAACAACAGCAGCAGCAGCAGCAGCAGCAGCAAATGTTTACAAATTTATACATTAAGCACATACTTGGCCACAAGTATGAGCATTTTTATTTAGGTCTCTAGTTTGTAGTAGAGAAACCAAAGTATTTTCTGTGTGGCAACAATGCGAATGCGAATGCGAAATTGCAACCCTGTTTTGGTAATTTGAGAAGCGCAAAGAAAGGCGCAGGAAACGTGCTAAGCAAGTGTGTGTGTCCTTACACACACACACACAAGCGTTGCAATCTGTAAAAAATTATCCCACGAATGCGTAGAAGGCATTGGAGGCAGCTGAGTCATTGCCCTGGCAACACTTAGTGCAACGCTTATCTGTTTGTGGTATGCGTGTGTGTGTGTGTGTGTGTGGCAACTGTTTAAACAAAGGGCACAGCCATAAAGGAAATTAATTTAAAACAATAGAGCTTTTGAACAACTTGATAATGTTCTTAATATAATATTACAATGCATGAGTTACGAAAGAAAAACTTGAATCAAACTAGGGGAAGTGATTGCGGTTAATTTTAAATTTATCAAGCTTATTTAACAGATCAATATAATAATATATATATTATATAATATTATATATTATATATATTATATAATATAATATTATATATAAGTTTAATATATAAGTTTTATATATAATATTATATATAAGTTTAATTACATGAATAATTTTTTTATTATTAACAAATTTTATATGGAACTACAAATTTATTATTAAAAAAGTTATTTAGCAGTGGATTGATTAGTTATTTCTGAAGAATTTTCAAGCTATTTTCATTTTAATTACATTTTTTTCTTATGAACGAGCGAACTAAAAAATTGCTGCACACCAAAAATGTCAAAGCTAAGCGAAATTAAAAATAGTCAAGACTACAAAAATACAAAAAGATATTCATCTATTTCAAAAACAATTTTTTAAACTCAGCTAGAGTCTTAAAATAAACTCAAATTAGAACATTTTTTATAAAAAATTCTTCAATAATTTTAATTTAATTTAATTTTAAGTACTCAGCTCATCAGCACCAAACAAAAATGTTGTTACAAGTGAGTTGAAAGATAATCTACTTGGTTGAGGCTCCTGCTAAGCACTAATTGAAGCATTTCCGCTTTGAAGTTCTTAACAAAAGTGCTCTATAAGAATTTTGTTTTTTTTTTTACAAAAACATATATGAGTTACCAAGCAATTGAGCTCATTACAAGCATTAACAAATCAACAGCAGAGCTCGTGTTGCAATAACCCAAAAATTTATATAATGCTTGTGGCAAGTACATTTCCTGTTTGTTTCCCAATCCCCAAACACAGTGCGCACAGTTGGCTTAAAGTTAGGCCAATCCTCTAGCAAATCTGCATAAATATTATAGCCAACAGCTTTTGAATGATCGGGCCAAGAAACGTGCCGCTGGAGAATCCAAAGTGTTGATATGCGCATATGTAAATAATTAATATGAAGATTCGATAAGCTTTCGCGATCGAATTTGAATACAGTTAGAGCTGTTGCTGCGGGCTAGCAAAAATATAAAAAAAAGTTTTATTTTTCTTTTTATTCGAAACGTTTTGCAACTATCAATTATACATAGACCGTTAGCACTTTCTGATTGCGTTTTTATCAAAGTTGATTAGGTAAACAAATTTGTTGAAAATGTCGTTAGGTGTTGTAATCGATATAATTAATGATAAGACTTGCAGAAGAATAATGATGACATGTAAATTAAAATGTTGCACTTACTTTTAATTATTAAATCCAAATTTGTTGCTGCTGCTGCTTTTTGTCGTTTAGCTGCCTTTTATGTACTTTGTTTTAAAGTTGCTTTTATGCGATATTCTTTACTCTAGTGGGCGTTGGTAAAAGACAATGCATTAGATGCTGGATTACAACGACGACGACGTCGACGACAAAATCACAACAAAACAAAAACAATAGCAGCGAAAAATCATCACGCGATTAGATTTAAAGCCGAGAAAAAGAGAAACAGCCAAGGCATATAACGCGCACTCACACACATGCAAACGGCGATCAACACACACACACAGATACTCATACATATATACATGGCTAAAGTTGCAGAGCCAGCAAAACCTCCAAACACAAATGAAAACAATGCGAGTAAAGCATGCACACTCACACATTCACACCACACACACACTCACACACACACAGAGGCAAAGAAAAACACCAAGAATATGTATCTTAAAAACTGGTTTAAGATTTGCTGGGGATTGAAGTTGGTAACTTCGATGCTTATGCCTCAAACTCAAGTATCTACAAGTGTATATGTCTATACATGTGTGTAACTCTTTGTCTGTGTGTGTGTGTGTTTATATTTATATTTATTATATACACACACCCTGGGCAGTTTATGTTTTAAATTAAGTTATTCTATTAATTAGCAAGTCTATTACTTAAACTTTTATTAAGTGCATTTCTTTTTTCCATTTTCAACTGCATCGTACACTGTTCACAACTGTTGCATCTTTTTTTTCTGACACATGCTTTCTAGGTTCAAAATATTCAACAGTATTTGTTTATGTTTAATACACTTGATTAATTAAATATATTTGTTTGTTTGCTACCGGCATACACAGCAATAAATAATTTGCAGGCATTGAACTCGCGTTTCGCTATTTGCATATTTATATTTGTTTCATAAACTTACATTATTTATTAGAATATTTTTTATTTTTAAAAGCCTTAAACATTGTTTAAATAAACTGTCGTCGCATAGCACTAAACTTTTATTTTATTTTTCTTAAATTTACAACTAAAAACCGTCCGAATCTACAGCCGGCTGCAGCACTGAAAATACGTTACGTTGCTCACAGTATCTGAACGATACAACTTATAGTTTCTCAGATACATTAGCAATAACATATTTCACTCACTTTAACAGAAGCAATAACATTTGTGATATCTTTTACAGAAGTCTAACATTTTTGTTCACTTTAACAGGAGCATAGCTTTTTGCTCACTTTTCTACCAAAGATTTATTTTCCCACATTTTGCGTACACAATATAAATATTATTAATACGTGCTACCTCCTGTACTGCTCCCGTGCCAATATATTATAATGCAGTAATTTTATTTTATTTTATTTTATCACATTTTATTTGCCGAAGCTGGTGCGCAACTTTTGCGTTTGTTGGCGGTCCCATTAAAACTACTCAGCTGTTTGCCAATCAGTGTTGGAGAACGCTATTGACTGATGTGGCAACTCTTTTATACTATATCGATAGTTTTTATGGTTAGGCATTGACACCAGGCCCTCAATTCAATAATTTTAAAAACGACAGCCATATATTTTCATAATTGTAAAATTGTAATTGTAATTTCATAATTGAGAATCCAATTGACGGGCCAAGATTTTAAAGTTGTTAACCAAGACAAAATTTAAAATATTTAAATTATTGAATTATATTAAGTTTAAAAAACTGTTTGGCGGTATTTCTTTATTTAGCAAACACTCAATTAGCAAGTATCATCTAGTATGTTATTGTGTGCTTCAGTGACAACAAAATGTTTGTTTACATTTTGATTCTTCATTGTGATTTAAGAGTAGTAGAGGAACGGATTTTTAAAATTTATTTGCAACGACTGCGTTTGAGAATCTGAGATTAAGATAGATTGTTTACATTTGTTATCTTTTATCTTATAAATAAGTAAAGAAAGAGAACAAAGCAAGATTACTTATAAGTAGCCCAAGCGCACTTACAGCTTTTAGGTACAAGTCAGACGTTGACGCGCATAGTTAAAATTAAAATTTATTCAAGTTAAAAATAACAATGAATACCCGAAAACTTTCCACACATGTTCTAAATACTGCAAACGGCAAGGCAGTAGCAAATATTAAAATAACTACATATCGCCTGGATGAGCTGCAAGAATGGCGGGCTTTACGTCCATCGCAAACCAACACGGATGGACGCTGTCTGCTTCTGGAAAATAGTGATTTTACCCATGGCATCTATAAGTTAACTTTTCATGTGGGTGCCTATTATGCCAGCCAGAATATGAAAACTCTTTACCCAGCTATCGACATCATTGTGGACTGTAGTGAAGATCAAAATTATCATATTCCGCTGTTACTCAGCAGTTACGGTTACACGACTTATCGCGGCACTTAGCATATAATGTATAATTGTAAACACTTAATAAAGTTAATGGCTTTTGTTAAAAGTTGTTTGTTGAATTTCGCGCTCAGCTGCTGTGGCGGCAGTCGATGTGTTATCGACTATATGTAGCTTAGCTCATCGTCAGCTGTAAATCAAATATTTTCCCGCTAAATAGGAAGAGTGCACATGCGCTAAATTAAAAAGAAATGGGAAAACAGTTGTAGTCGTTGCGTGTGGGAGCAAAAGACACACGCGTTCTTGTCGAAAATAAAATTCAAGCAATTGAAATAATAGCACAACTTATATTTGCTACAAAGAAATAAAAAGCTGCAGAATATTGAGCACAGCTACAATAAAATAACGGTTATTCAAAGCACAAGTGTGACGACAGTGACGACGAATGTTAATAAATGTGGTGCAAAGGCAAAGAGCAGCAGCCAATCAATAAAGCACTCAATGCCAAGCTTGTGAAAAGAAAATAGCCTCGCAAATATTCAAGGCATGTCGCCCACAATACGGGGCCACAGAAGCAGAGGAAAAAGTGCGATAATGTTTATTTGTTTTTAGTGTTGAGTGCTATGTATAAGTTGCATTAAGCTGCCACGCTAGTTGGCACACTTTGTACCCAGCAAATCGATAGTGTTCTTATTATGAAACACCTGCGCGACGACCACGACCACGACCAAGAGCAAAAGTGACCTCTGTAATGCAGCATGGGTCAGTGATAAGCAGTGCAAATCAATAGAATACAGTGCAAATGCAAAAGGTAACGGCAGTTTAATTTATCAAACAAACGGCAAACGTCACAAATGTATAAGAAAGTGCTCAAAAAAAAATACATTTTTCGATGAAGCTGCAAAATGCGTTTGCATTTAGAAAGAGAAAGATAGATATAGGGAGAAAGAGAGTGAGAGTAAATTCAAGCAAGAGCGAAAGTTAGTGAGAGTGAGCTAATAAATAGCGAGAGAGCGCCTATGTTGTTGTTTACATTACTTAATAACCGGCAATCAGCAGCAGCAGAAACAGCAGCAGCCACAAAACAATTTAACTGCAATACAAACAAATAATTAAAATATTTTGGCTAAACAGCAGCGCCATTAGCAATTGATAACTGTTAATTAAAAAGCGTACACAAGCATAAACTTTTTGCTTGTTGTTTTGAATGAAATTTTAGGCCTAAAACTTGTAAAATGTCTGTCAAAATAAATTCACAAGCAATGCTTGATAAAATGTGCGACATGCTTGTTTAAAAATAAATTTTTTGTAACAATTTAAGCCACACCATGCATACGCTTTACAACTTTTAACATAAGCAGCTGCTATTTTAATTCAAAGCTGCTTTAAAGAGTATAACAAATTTGTATTGTGACTTAGTATTGTGAAATTTCTTGGCACTTGGCCAAAGTTCAATGCAATTTAAACAATTTAAATATGTCAAAGCATACAAGACTAAGACCGAATCGACTACAACTTATATCAAATAAAAGATTTAACACTTTTCAACAACGCGATTGACATCAGCAGCAGCCATGAATTGGCTTAACACATTGACCTAGAACGCTTATTAGAGGTTATGTGTCGCTATTCTTATACACACACATACATACAAACATGTACTTATATTTAGCTGTGCACACGCACTCATATATATAGCTATTTATACTAGATACTGACGTATGCAGCGTAGGAAAATTTAATCTAGCTGATTACAGCTTTAATATTTTCCAAATTTATGAGCCATAAATGTGAGCAATTAATTATTTTTAGTTTTTTTTTTTTTTTTATTTTAGAGAAAAAACTTTTTAGATCAACCTTAGCCAAAAGAGAAACTTTTGGTTAGCTATGCACTATCAACGCTCTTCCTTATAAGTACATCAGGTATGTGTGTAATCGTTTAAATTCTTGACGTGCATTTAAATATATTGATCCTTTTTATAGAGCCTTTGTGATTATATGCCGACTTCAATATGTGGACTAAAAGAAACGTAGCACAGCAATCCCTTTGGGCTTTGGCAGGTAAAATGCTGAGACTCGAAATCGAAATCTCTTCTTAAGCTTCAGCTTCAGTATTAACCAGAATTTAAGGCCAACGCGCCAGCCCAGCAGGCAGCTACTTTATGGGGCCATCAAAAGAATTTTATTAGCTCTATCGAAGGCAGCCACGAGGCACTTCAAAGCAACAGAAGCTAGCATAGCTATATGCTTTAGTAATCAAATGGTCACTGCTAGCCAACAGGCAGGCCAGACGTTTATTTTTTGCAATCATTGGTGGACCAATATAGAATGCGTATAAATAGAGCAAGCAAGCAAAACGACGACGTCGCTGTGCCGGCCAACGCGTCGTATAAGTGACAAACGAATTAACAAGCTTATAAACTGTGTTGTAAAAACTTGTTTGCATTCCATACTTATTGTTTTTCGTGCAGTGCAGTGCCAATCAGGTTTTTTATTAATAACACACTTTCAATTGATTTACGCAATTTCCATTAATTTCAACATTTTGTTTCACAACGTTTTCTTTCCCGAAATCGTATATCCAACTGAAAATTTTGTACTATAGTTATTTTGGCATTGGCAAAATTCACTATGGCCGACAATTGTTTTCCAAGTAAGTTTATCATTTGAAGATTTTCCAAAAACAATTCATTGAACAAAATTCTTTTGCGTTTCGATTAACTTTATGCATTTTGGTTTTCAAAAACTGTTGTTTTCATTTCGTTTTTTTCTTTTTTGCGTTGGTACTAAACTATTTGTAAATATTATTTAGTTTTTTGTATTTGTACTAAAAGCAATAAGTTGCAAAATTATATGATTTACTGAAACGCTAACAACACTCTGGCCGATTCGATTTGAAATTATAGATAAGAAGAGCAATTAATTGTTTAAAAATAACAGAGAAATCAAATTACAATATTTTGAGGGTCGCTCATATAAATTTCGAGTGGCATCTGCCAGAGTGTTAGATGCTAGGCCATCTGGTAATTGTAACTCCTGTAAAATACTTGTCATACTTTATATATAAATGCCACATCAGTTGGTTGCGTTTTTGGGTTGCCTTTGGTTTAGTTTTTGGTACGAGCTGTTTCTGTTGAACACCTTAACAGTGGCGCACGTTCGTATGCGTACAGCTTGGCCACATGTCCACACATGTCCTGCATACAATAAAGTGCAATTAGTGCCAAGTGTGTATTTTACATGTCTTGTCTACACCTTGTAAAGTGGAAAACGAACTCCTCGAATCAAATCAATAAGTTCATAATAATTATATAGACACTGTAAAAATGCATTTAATTGTTTTTCACCCACCAATCCACCACCACCCCGCCCCCAACCCTACACTAATTGTACGCCCAGTTAACTTGTAGCTGGCGCCGCTCCTTGCCTCTAACTTTATTTACTGTGTGTGGTGCAAAATCCCTATGCGAATATCTTTAGCATGCACTGTGCTTTCGCTGGAATGTTAATCATTCCATAGATTGATAGTTCATGCTTCAGGTTTTAATGTAAGTGTGCCTCATTTGTCTCTGTTTATGTTTTCCACCCATATTTCACGCAACTTTGTATATCATTTGTCTACTTCCTGTCTTCTACTTTGCTCTTCCTTTCATTGTTTATTTGCAGCCATATTTGGATTTCTAACTTTCGTATGGATTCCAACAGCCTCAGCCGAATGTCAAAGTATGAATCCATTGATCCTCTGCTTTTATAAAAAATCTGCTTACAAATACTATAATTAACTTTTTGCAACAAAAACAACAAAACAATTAATTACAAATCAAAAAAGTCATGCATAAGTATATGTATTATCTAATTGTGATATTTAAATTGGTTAACTGCAGTGAACTCAAGTCTTGAATTTTACCCAATCGGCAATTTATTCAAAAACAAAAAATATATATACAAAAACCTTATATTAAAAACAAAAGGCTCTGTGAATACGCAAGATTTTAACTATAAATGTTTTTGATATCTTAACAACTTTGCCTTCACTTATCAAAAAAAAAAAAGCCTACTTTTTATTATTTATGCTGAAAATATTTTCTAAACAGCAAAGTTTTTGTTCTCTTCTTTTTACTGGACTCTGTATCCAGTTCCATGTTTTTGCTCTCAAGTCCACACATTCCCGAACCCAGTTAGGACTGTCTTAACTTCATCTATACACTCACTTTACCAACTATCTATTGTATGATTGCCTGTGTGTGTGTGTCTGTGTGGTTTGCTTTGTTCTCTATCTCTGTGTGTGTGTGCATGCTCAAAGGATTCCCAGACAGCATCCTTGTGGTCCCCCCTAACATATTTTACTTTTAATGCACCTCAAAGTATGCAACATTCTTTTGAGTTCAGCATGTGTTTGATTTTGTTGCACTTTAGTTGTTAGTCTTCGTTAATTATAAATAAAATTAAGAATATTTTTAATTTATATGCATTTTATGCTACAAATAAATTTAATGTTAAAAGCTCTATTTATGTAAATAATTTCGACTTTTTTAATTATGCCAACTACAATAGCTTAGAAATTACTACAAATTATTTAAATAAAGCAATATACTTTTTAACTTAAGACGATTTTATATGAAATTTCTATTTTGTTTTTCATAAATTATGTATTAGCATTTTAAGCGCATTTTGCATTATAAATATTGCATGCAAGGCTTTGATTTATACATTAAACATTTGCCTGCTATTATTCTAACTGTGCACATACTAATTGTAGCGACTGTTAAGCACCTAACCTCAAAGTAGTTCTAAGCGTCAGCGGCAAAACAATTGCTTTACAGTCTGACTAGAGCCACAATTAAAGTTGAACTGTGCTCTATACACACACAGCCCGTTCGATTTACTGTTATGAGTGCGACTCCTGGACAGACGCACGCTGCAAGGATCCCTTCAACTACACGGCGCTGCCACGCGATCAACCTCCGCTTATGACTTGCAACGGCTGCTGTGTGAAAATGGTGCGACATCAGAGATCACGTGAGTCAAACTTAAAGCTCAACTAGACTGACTGCCAGATCTCTTTATGAAATTTTTTGAGTTACATATGAAACTGCTAGGCATGAACATTTAATATCAAAGCATATTGAATGAGTCGCATATTTTTCATAAGTTTATTTTAACAAGCTTTGGAGAATAAAGAAGAAAATATTGGCACAACACAATAATAACTTTACAATTGATACTGGGATTACAATATAATAAATAATAATTTTCTTAGTCAGAAATAAGAATTTAAAAATAAAAACTTTTTTCATTATTATAAATTGAATTGAACTAAGTTAGAATAAAGAACGTTTATGGAATGAAAAAATTCCATTTAATTATCTTTAATTTAAATATAATTAATCTAAGCCATAATAATAAAGATAGAATACAAATTCTTAAGGTATCTCCAAGGCTTGTTGAGCAGAATCCTATCTGAAGTAAATTCATAAAGAGATCTCCTAAGTGTTTTATTTGTTTCGTAGTGAAATTTTGCTTGTTTTGGCTTATTGAAATGTTTATATTAATTATGCATAATTAAATGTTATACTTGCAGCTTACGAGGTGGTGAGACGCATGTGTACGTCACAGTTACAAATCAATTTATTCATGGTCGATCACGTGTGCATGATGGAAAGTTCAGGCAATGGACATATGTGCTTTTGTGAGGAAGATATGTGCAATTCTAGTAAAAGTTTATATCCAAACAGTTATCAGCATCTCATACTACTCATCACCATGTCATGGCTCCTTAAACAGTTGGTGCATAGCTAGAATGTAGAAGCAATCAAAGGGTGCAGGGCGACAAACAAACAAACAAACAATCAAACAACAACACACACACACACATTTAAAGTCCAAAACACACACAGAACCACACACACTAACATAGTAACTACTAACTCCATCAGCTCTTGAGCTGTAGTTTGATTTGTAGTGAAATTTTTAATATCTTAAGTTGAACATCTCAAGCAATGTAAATGACGTTCGACCTGCAAATAGACTGCACATTATTGCAAATTATTCGAAATGATGATGAAATGAAAAGCAAAGGCAAAAGACGGCCGTAATGGCAGCACGTAACTTCTATAGAACCGAATGTGTTGCATAGCACCAATTATCGATACTATCGATAAGAATTCGTTAACAATCAAATACGCGCTTGTTGCACTTAACACTTAACTTAACTTAACTTAACTCTCTCGTACTAGTACTTGGAATGTTTAATAATTGAGCTACAGATACTACATCAATACGAAACTATTTGAAATGCATGTTGTTAAATGCTAAAGCATGTAGCGCTTAAGTAGGCTATATCGTAAACGTAAATCGTAATCGTAATCGTATTTGTAGTTACATTTCGTTTTTGTTACTTACATTTATAGACGATATTATCGATACTAACATATGTATATGTATGTACCATAAGTAGGTAATTATTTTGGTTTTATATATATACATATGTGTACGTATGTATATATATGTTATCAGATAAGCAGAGCGTTTTCCCCGAATCGGAACACACACACACAAAAAGGAAATAAGTATTGTGCAAATGAACAAGTCTGAAGATTGCTTGTCAATTGCCGCATTAACTCAATGAATATGAAAAGTTTGCTCATCTTGTTTATTCCAAAGTTAAGAACTTCATGTTACAACTGTTTCTACTTATTATATAATTACACATATGCCTAGCTCTTAAGCTTAATTCTTTGTCCAAATCATATCACAATTACTTAGTATTTAAAGCGAGTAGTTGCTTAGTTTCATAATCGAACTGTATAAAGAATCATGTTTAATTGTTTCATGCTCTCTATTCAGTTGTCTTTCAACAAAAAGTGATAAATTAGCCATTAAGTAGACCAGCCCCATAACACAGAATCAATGCTATAGATAACTACATACATACATATATAACTTTCATTGAAAATCAATGGTCCGCTTCAAGTAATCGACCAATTGAATTTTTTGATTTTAACAAACAAACTTTGAATGAAACTGTGTAGCGGGTTTTAGAGTTGGCCACCCCCCACCCCACTGCCAACTATAGAGTTATAATTTGTTATTTGTGCTAGTGATAGTTGTAAAGAACAACAACAAATGAGAAATAATTTTTGTAATGTAGCTTTTGGTTTTCCATAATTGACAAACTTGAATTTTGTATATTAGACATAAAACGTTTTCATTTATGTAATTGCAAATTGGCTTTTCAAAAATAAACATTTTTACAAAACATACTATATCCATATTACATACCTTTACATACATACTACAATATATTGCTAAATATTTTTATCTGCTCACCTTATTTTCTCCACTGCACCTTAACACTTTCCACTTTGTAAAATACGTAACATATTAGCTCAAAATTACACACACAATATTTGCCTTGTAAAAACAAAAACAAAACCAAACATAAAATCAATTTCAATAGAACACGAGAACATGCTTTAAAGTTTAAACAATTCTCACCTCCGTCCAAATGTGGCGCATGTTCTTTAACCACACATACATAGTTATATTTATACAAACATTCACTTACATACATATGTAAGTTATGTCTTTTACATCCGCGTAGTCTTCTCCAAGGTAAGTATGTATACCAAGTACAGTTGCGTTACTTTTGCTTAGTTCGCTGGCGTTTTGTTTGCACCAGGCTCAAAGTGCAGGACCAGGCCTAACTTACTAACTTACTACTAACTAACTAGTTAACTAGATAATCCCACACACCTACACTTTAGTAACCGAATCCCAACTAATGAAAATAGAAACCTACACGCTCCCTTTTCCCACAAAGTTTTGATACCGTTCTTTTATTTCCTTAATTTTGTTAAGTATGTTAGTTTAGTTTTTGTTTGAGTTTCATAAATATGTTCTTGGTATGTTGGTTTGTTTGACTAATACAATATACACTCTATATAAATATTCAACATATAAACAATTTCGGTTTTGTGAATGTAAACAATATTCTTATAACCAGTATTTAATTGAAAGTTAATGCGTTACAAATGTTTATTGCAAATTAGCTAAAAAGCAAAAATTGTTTTAAAACAAAAATGAAATAATCATCTATACACAGATTTTTAGTGATATATAAAAATTAATAGCAGCGAATATTATTTTAATTTAGTACTTTTTGTAGTTCAAAAACATCTCTCTCTCTCTTTCAAAAACTTACTATCTTGCTCAATCTCTATATATCTCTCTATCTGTCTGTGTTTCAAATTTCTACTCTCATCTCTATTTCTCTATTTTCAAACCAAACTCTATACTTTAACAATCTTTTATCTCTTATACAACTTCAGACACTCTGTAGCTAACACAACAAAATAAAACACTTCAAACACTTTCCATTTGGGATAAGCACTCGTTACTACTTAGGATCGGATATAGTATGTTAGGATGTACATATGAACATACTATATGTATATAAAAATACGCTCACATTAACAAACTATGATAAAACAAATACTTCCCTAGTTAATACTTACAATCATATAGTTAGCATGGGACTTTTTTTAATATTTCTCAAAGCTTTATTAGTTACAAGTGCATATCTAGTTCTAGTACAAGCACCGTCAGCCTATTTAAAAATATCGTCTACCAACTCTAGGATCATACTATAGCAATATGTAAATTTTTACTGGGAAGCGCGTAAAGTTAATTGAATATTTGCAAAACTTATTGAAAGCGTAATTAGCCCAGTTTGGGGGAAAAAACAAAAATAATAATCATAGATTCCTCACAATACAAAAAGCACTAAATTAATATCAAAGACTTAACCAATATATGTTGATCAGTAAACATTTTTACAAATATTGGTATTGGTTGATGAATATTGCGACTCGGCACTAAAACGTACTCAAGAAAAGTGAAAAGAAAAACCAACATTTCCTTAATCTTTTGATTTATGTTTCTCTGAGTTGACCTGGATCCCAATAAGTATAATTTTTCTTTTGATTTGGTGTTCCCATAAACTCACCTTACATTTACAGTAAAGGCTTGTGTGCCCTTAAGCAGGCCTGGGTACAGTTTTGTTTTCATTTTGGGAGGGTTAAATAATTCAACGGACGCTTACATTTTCATTTAATTTTTAAATTACACGTGTGTAATTCAATTGAGAATGAAAATTCCAATTACACGCTATGGTGCTTTTTCACATACGCACCACTGTCTGACTTAAATTTTTTCATCATGTACGCCAATCTAACCATAACAGTGCCATTTATGCCGCGACAGCTGTTCCACAATTACACGCACCCCCCGTGCCCCGTGCCCCACAAGCCGCAGCTGCTAAAGTGTTCATAGTAGCAACATTGCAATTGGGAACAGCTTGCGCGCGTGCATATTCGTGCAACTGTTCTCAGTCGGATTGGCCCTGTGCTTTTGTGCGTATGCGTGGATGTAAATCATCTGTGCGATCGATTAAGAGCGATTAAGAGAAAGAGAGTAAGAGAGCGCACTCTGTCACAGGGCCAGCCAACAAGTATTCTAAATGTGCACGGGTCCTTGCGATTAAACAAAAGCCTCAACAGCTACAGCTACAGCTACAACCGCAGCAGCCGCTACAATAACAACAACAACAATAACGATCGACGATGGAAACACAATAAAGCTTTTTTGTTTGCCTATTTTACATACGGTTGCCACATAAGGAATATTCATTTAACTTAAAAAAAAATTTATTATTTCATGAGTTATTTTTTAATTCTAAAGCCATAGAATTTTGTAAGATTTTGTTTGAGTGGCAACCGCGGTTTAAATATAAACTAAGCTTCATTTTACTTGGTTGCCCAATTTTATTAAACATAAAAGCTTAAGCGTTAAAAAGATATTGCTATAAATTAAGCATACTCAATTATTTATATTTTAACTAAGCATACATGTGAAATGTAAAACATACAGATATTTAAATTTAAACAATAAATAAGCTTTGTCTCCATCTTACAATTGAACTGAACAACATTCGAGGTTATCAATTATTTAGTCCTAACTACTGAGTATTCTCAAACTAGCAATATAGCGTTAATAAGACACCAATAAAAAATACTTCATGTCAATAATCATGTTTGTATTAAACCGTTGACTTGGGTCAATAAAGCACATTAATAATAAAAAAAAAAAAAAAAAAAAAAAACAGTTCTTTTAAATTCAAAACTGCTGCAGCAATGATTTGAATTTCCGATCATATGGCGCCAATCTTATCTATAGCAATTGCACCCATTTGAAATAATCAAGAATCGAGCATAAGATATCGCTTATCGAGCACACCTATCGAATGATAGTGCTGCGTAATATTTACGTAATCAGATCAAGCGTTGTGCAACACTGCAAACAAATAAATAAAATAATTGTCAGATTTATTTTGTTTATGTTTAACTCAAGATTTATGATTGCCCAACTTAATTATTTAACTTGGCATTTAATTTAATGAATTTCAGCCAAAATCCCATTCGATTTCGTCATGTGCAACGCACTCTAACCGACCCAAAATAATTTCCAAAGCATTTCGTCGGACGCTGACTCCGAAAACATTTTAGTATCAAATCGTAATGGCCGCCCGCCATTAAGTAAAAACGTGTCCGCAGAAGAAAAACAATTTCTTGCGTATTTGTTGACAAAACTGTCATATTATTGCCAATAACGCTGCGGAAAACGAAAATACAGTGAAAGCATATGATTTCCATGCAAATCTGATGTGATCTGGTCAAATAAAGTGCAAGAGAATGTGCGTGAAAAATGTAAATCGATTTTCTTGTTTGTGAAAAAAAATTTTCGCATCGCTTTGTTGTAGTTCAAAATAGTTGCACCAGAGGGCGACACTGCTGCATGCTTTCGGAATCGCAGAGTTCTATGCCGTGTTAAATGAGTTGAACGCCGTTGGCGCATACAATTTACAGTTGTGTTATTTGTGTTTGTCATGCTACAAAAACAAAAAATAATTTATTAGGAATGCTTAATAAATATTAATGCATGCATTTTATGCTAGTTTTAGAGTTTAGTGCTATAAAATTAATGATGTGGCTCCGAAGCCGCGTTAATCTAACGCCGTTGCTGCCAAAAAATAATTCGCGGCCTCTGAGTGCGGCGTATCGTCGTTTGTCTTCGGCTCCGTTGGCCGCCATTACTGCTTCCAGCAAAACCACGCTATACGCAAAATTCGTGAAATTTGTGTAAATTATTTAAAGAATTATCAACAAAATTATGCACGCTAATGTGTAAAACGTACGGCAAAGTGTGTTAAAAATTTATTAAAATACCATGATATACAGCGCGGCTGAAAGATAACAAGGCTTTGGCAAATAATTGCAAAAAACAAAACCCACATGAAGTGCTCAGTTTTTTTTCGTCGTATTTTGCGCATAGGCTTCGTGTTTTTTCATCGCATGAATTCGCCGCATTTGTTTGGCTAAATCGCCGCGTGTGTGTTTGTTTATGCCGCCTTTTTTATACTCGTATCGGCGGCGCGGCTTTTTTTTGCTGCTCACACTTTCAGCAGTTCCCTTTTCTTGTGCTGTTTTCCATACGCGTTTCGTACAACATTCTACGCATTTCGCTTAATTCTTTTTTACACTCATGTCAATTAATTGCGAAGAGAGAAAGAGTGATTCATCAAATATGACGATCTCAAATTTAAAATTTCTTGTGGCAAAAACAACAAAGTGCGTGCTTAGAGTAGCGTGTGGGTGAGAGAGAGAGAGAAAGACAAACAAAGGGAGAGCAGCTAGTGAGAGTGCAATTGCAATTCAGATTTTAGAGCTAGAAAAAATTTTTCCCGCGCGCGCGTTGTTTCTTTGGTTTATTTGATTTTTTTTTGTTATCTGCTTTGCGCGCGTGTTTGTATTTGTATGTGAATTGTTTACTTATTTGTTTTTGTATTGTATTGCAGATTTTTATCGGCTACAGCAACAACAAAAACAGCAAAAATTGATAGAAAAAGAATAGAGAGAGCACTGATTACAACAACCCGATAATAATAATAAGAAGCATAAGAAAAAACATAAACAATTAATAAGAATAAAGATGAACTGAAATGTGCAAATTTGATCAACGTAATTATGCCAATTCACATAATTTTTTCGATTTCAACGTGAAAAATGTCGTCGACACAATTGCTGCACTCGTTATTGTTGTTGCTACCATTGCGTTGTCGTCGTAATTGCAATAAACTAAACACTTTAGCACTGTTGTTGCTCTCAGCGCTGTTTGCATACAACACGCAACGACGACGACAGCAGCAACCGCAACAGCAGCAGCAGCAGCAACATCAGCAGATAGCAGCAGAGGCTGAAGCTGAAGCTGAGGCACCGGCAGAGAAGGACAGCAGTGGAGAGTGCAACAGTAATTACAGTAGTAATACAGTAACACAGTTGGACACAGCTTTATATATAACAGTAGCCACTGTTAATTGGCGTTCTAACAACAGCAACACCAGCAGCAGCAGCACGAGCAGCAGCAGGAGTCGACAGTTGGACACAGTAAACGGCACGGGAGCGCAAAGGGGCACAGGGGCTGCGTACATTAGCTGGCACAGCAGCCATTGCCACCGCAGCCCCGGTGCTCAGTCGTCGGAGGCGCAGGCAGAGCAGCAGCAGCAGCAGTTGTTGCACACAACTTTAAATAAGACTCGTGCGGCGTTGAAGTTGACGCCGTTGCATACACTTAAGAGCAGCATATCTCCTCCATCCAGAAGCGCGAGGCTGACAGCAACAACAAAAACCACAACAACAGCAACAAAAACAACGAAACTACTGTTGCAAGGCTCGTGTACAACAGCAGCAGCAACAACAACAACAACAACAACAAACACAAATCGTTGCAGCAGCATACCGCCGTTGATAGACGGCAATTGCTTACGCATAGCATTCATAGCAACTTAAGAGTCACCACCAACACCCACACACACACATCCAAAAACACACAGTAATTCCACACATCAACACACACACTCAAACAAACAAACACATTTAGCATCAACAAACAACGTTCCATTTATAACAGCCACAAAATGTCAAAGCTATCATTCAGAGCACGCCATCTGGATCCGTCCAAGCAGATGCCCATCTACTTGGCGGAGGAGTTGCCCGATTTACCCGAATATTCGGCTATAAATCGCGCCGTGCCGCAAATGCCCAGCGGCATGGAGAAAGAGGAAGAGTCGGTAAGTTGTCTGATATCAAATTGGTTAAACTATCATTAGCTATTGGATTTTGTTAGAGCTTAGAAATTATCAATCTGTTTGTTGATCTATATCTTTGCTAACTAATTTTCTTTCATGCTCCACAGGAACATCATTTGCAACGCGCCATTTGCACTGGTCTGATCATACCTACGCCGGAGGTGCTGCAAACCGATCAGCCCTTCTATGATGCTTACTATCCGCCAGACTATAAAATGCCGCGTCAACTTATTCACATGCAACGTAAGTTGTCGGCTCTGCCACAAATAATTGTTTCATATTAATATTGTTCATTTGTTGTTGCAGCTTTGGGCTTAGACACAGATGTGCCGGACTATGATATGGACAGCATTGATGTGGATTGGCTGAGCCAGCAGCAGCGCTTGCAGTTAACCGAGCTAAAGTTTGAACAAATGATGGACCGACTGGAGAAGAGTTCGGGCCAAACGGTGGTTACGCTTAACGAGGCCAAAACGCTGCTCAATCAGGATGATGAGACTAGTATATCGGTATACGATTATTGGCTTAACAAACGCCTCAAGATGGTAAATGCCTTAAGCTCTATATCAGTAATGAAAGCATTTAAACAAACATTTTAATGTAAACACCACACAGCAACATCCGCTGATACTCACTGTTAAGACGGAAAGCCGACCTGGTGCCAGTTCCAATAATCCCTATTTGGCGTTTCGTCGACGTACCGAGAAAATGCAAACACGCAAGAATCGTAAAAACGATGAGACCAGCTACGAGAAAATGCTCAAGCTGCGGTAAGCTTTTGAAATTAATATGCTGCCTATTCTAAAATTCAAAAATCAATATAACTTTTGCTTGACTTCCTTATAAATTCGTAAATGAATAGGATATTACTAAAGGAACCGCCAACTCAATGCCTTTTTTTCTTTTCCCTTTGCTTACAGCCGTGATCTTCATCGTGCCACAACCATATTGGAAATGGTGCGACGTCGCGAGGAAACAAAGCGCGATCATCTCAAAACCACAGTCAACATTTTTGAGAAGCGCGTAGAGATGCGTGATTTCAATGGCGCCGTCTATTCCGAGCTCAATGCGCAGTACAAGAACTCGAGGTATGCTCGTCATCAGTTCAGCACAATGCTACAGAATCTATAATATATTTTACATTTTCATTTGCAGACCCGCCTACAATCCCTTGTATGCGAATCAATACTCACAAGGCGCAGCGGCTGGTGGCGCTACAGTTGCGCATGGAGCACTCTTGGCCTCCGCCGGCGGTGTGCTGCCAGCGGGTATGCTGAACGCTGCTGGTGTTACCAGCTCAGCTGCTGTCTATGCGCAGGCCTCGCAGTACCTGAACACAACGAGTCTGGGTAAATGCTCACAGCTCAGTACATCCTTCGATATTTTGGCCATGCTAATGCTTATTTTATCTTTGCAGAGGGCAGTAACAGCAGCAGTCGCAAGGAGAAGCGTACATACAAGAAGCGCAAGCACAAACCGCTGCGCGAGAAGCAGTTGCTCTCCCATCAGCAGACGCATCATCAGACACAGCCACATCCTCAGCAGCAGCATCAGCAGCAACAACAACAGTATTTGCCAGCGTCGGGCGTTTCGCCAGCGAGCTTGTCACAATTGAATCGTTCGAGCGCCTCGCCGGCTGCCATCGATTCCAATTTGGACAGCGAGGAGGAGGATTATCTTGGCACGGGCAACCAAAATGGCAACAAATTGGGCTCCGAAAGCGAAGACGAAGCGCCGTTTGCATTTAGACGCAAACCCAGCTGTAATTACCTGCGGGTAAGCATTTACTTTCAATTAATTAAATACTCCTTGATCATTTCCTTAACCTAATGCGTAATACTAAAGAGAGAGTTCGCTGAAAATCAATTGAAAACTGATTTTTTATAAGAACATGTTAAACATCTTAGTGTGCAACTATCTATCTATTGAATTTATTAAACTGTTTACCCTTTAGAATATTAATTAGAAATCTTCCAAGTTCAAATTTGCTGAAAAATTAAAGAAACCAGAAACTATTGAATGTTAATAAACATGGTAGCAATTAAGTTATTCTAATATAAGAGGAAAAACATTTAGGGCTTTAACTTGGCTTTTAAATACTTAAAAAATTATTTAGACATATACATATGTATATACAAATCTATAGTCACTATTTTAAAGAGAAGCGTAGTCTTTTTGTGTTGATTGTAAGCCCGATCTAGTGTGCAGTTTTAGTAAATATGTTTTAAACAAATAATAATGGCGTACGTGAATTGTTGACACATCTCAGAGTTTTCTTGCTTTTAGATGATTTCCAAGAAATTGTTGCATAATTTATATATATATACTCATTAAAATAGTAAAGGAATGTATAGATATAAAGGTTTAGCAAACTTTAAGTTGTAGCTAACCCTCTTCTGGTTAGTGCAGTTGGTGCTGGGACACCTGTTGCTGCGCCCAGACAAGTGCTTGATGCATAAAATGCTCGTTGATTAGTAAACATTGGTGCAGTGTGAGGAGACGTAGTTGGGGCAAACCCATGATCAAGGACGTTGCATATGAATATAAATAAATTGCAGCATCTCCACGATCAATTGTTGCAGTTGCCACAGACTATTAAAGTCCAAAAATGGTAAAATACATGCCCATATATCTCTTGTTGCTGGGCGCTCAATATCAAAAAAATTTAAAATATTATTTATTGTGAATTTTGCGCCGCTATTTTTGCTTTGATAAGAGTTGCCGTCTGACTGAAAGAGAAATGAAAAATGTTATTAGATGATTCATGCATAGCTCTCCGACTAAACAAGCAGTTCGCGCTCGTTTCGTTCCGTACTTTCGTTTTAGATTCAGTTAATAATGCTCATAAGTTTTGGCGCGCTTTTAAACTCATTCCTCATATGGGGAAAAATTTAACTAATTTAATGCAAAATATTTACTAAAATTGTTATATGTAAATTAATTGCCACTTTTTTTTTTTTTTTTTTTTTTTTTGATCCGTTAAAGGTTTTAGCTCTCTTTCGCTTTTTTTTATGCATTGTGCATTGTTAAATTATTAAATTGAATATTACGTTATTTTTGCTTGTGGCGCAAGTTTTAATTGAATTTAAGTATTAATTGTTTGTTTATTTTTTGTGCGTGAACATAACAAATTCTCTTGCTCTCTCTCTCTTTAGACACGTGAAGCTAGCGAGGGTCGCTGGCCTTGGGAGCTGCCAGCTGATGCTATCGATGATGAGGATGATGAACAATTCGAGCTGGATGCGCCGCCCGGTGCGGCAAATAGAATGCTCGGCTCTGATGCTAAGTACCGCTATACGCTCACCTCGCTCAATTATCCCAGGTACGTGGTGCTTGGATTAATCAGCATTAAAATTGCTTATTTATATTTTGTGTTTATTGTTTATTTTAGACCACGTTGCATTGGCTTTGCGCGTCGTCGTTTGGGACGCGGTGGACGCGTGCTGCTCGATCGTGCGCGCAGTCGTTACGACGACTTGTGGTCGCAGCTGGACTACACGGTGCTGGAGAGTGTTGTGAGCATTGGCAAGCCGAAGCTGAAGCGTGCGCATGAGCAACTTGCCAAGCCCAGTTCACCGCCCACTGTCGTCGACTTGCCAACGCCAGCGCCGGCGGCGGAGGATGCGATTAGCGTTAAGCAGGAGGAAGAGCAGCAGCCGGCGCAAGCCAGCAGCAAGCCCGTGCCGCTGGAGACAGAGCCAGAGCCAGTGGCCGTGCCCGTGGAGCTGGTGGCACAGGATAAATACTGCATGGAGGAGGATGAGAATGTGTCACGTTTGAACGTCTATAGCTCTGCGATAACGCTGCCGCCGACGCTGACGGATCTGAGCTTGCAGCGACGTGTGCTGCGACGCAAGAAGCAACAGCTGCGTGAGCTGAATGCTGCCAAGCGTCTGAAGAGCGCAACTGAGAGCGGTGAGGAGCTAACGGCTGCACCATTGCCATTGAGGCCGCTGCCACGTGCTTATCTCCAGCGTTTGGCTTTAACGCTGCAGGCCACAACAGAAACGCCAACAGAAGAGTCGACGACGACGACGGCGGCGGCGGCGGCGGCCACAGAGACAGCGCAGCTGTTGCTCAAGACGGAAAGCGGATTGGAGGAGCAAGTGGAGCCATTACTACAAGCCAATCATCAGCACCACCGTTCCAACAGCAACAATAATAATAATAACAACAACAATGTGTTTAATAACAACAACAACAATAGTAGTAGTAGTAGTAGTAATAATAATAACAATATGAATAAGCAAGTTAGCATTAGCGATAAATTCAATGTGATAAAAGTGGAAGAAATGGATACGACGGAACCCATGGCAGCAGCAACTGGTGCTGCTGCTGCTGAGCTCCAACCAGTGGCCAGCACATCGGCAGCAGCCGCAGCACGTGCCGCCGAGGTGGCAGCAGCTGCAACAACAACGGCAACGGCAACTGTTGCTGCTTCCATAGAGCAAGTGGCCAAAACGATAAAGCGTGAGCTCATCGATGCCGACGATTCGAATGAGCCGCTGAGCAGCATACGCCAGCATAGTCAGGATCAACAGCAGCAGCTGCAGTCTGAGGCAGTGGCGAAAGCTTCGGATGCGGCCAGCGATGCTTTGGATGACGATGAGGCCGAGGATGATGTCAATTTGGCGCAGCTGAGCAGCATTATACGCCACACGGCCGTTAAGCGTGAGCAGGCGAAGCTGCAAAAGTTGCAGCAGCTGCAGCTGGAGGAGGAACGCAATCCCTGCTATAATCAGCTGCCGGATGTGATACGCCAGCATGACGATGAGCTGCTGCGTCAAATGCACGCCACCCTGCCAGAGGAACAGCAAACGGAGGAGGACTATCTGGGTGGACTGTCGCCGACGTCCAGTCAACGCTTGGACATCTGCAATGAGCTGTTGCTGGAAATACGTCGCGACTGGCTGCACTTTCGCCCCAAGACGCCCACCGATGAGCTGTGGGAGCAGCAGCAGCTGGAGGAGCAGCAAGAGCATCTGCTGGCAAAGGTCGACTGGACAGAGGATACGCCCATAAGTCTGGAGCTCAATCGTTTGGGCAAAAGCGCTGCAATCACCGCCGACGAGGAGCTGCCCTCGCACTTCCTCAGCAGCGAGTTTAAGTATACAGATCTCGAGGCGGATGCACAGCTGCTGGAATACACGGGAGGCAACCGCAGTCCAGAGCCCACCAATGGCAACTGCTCCGACAGTGGCTCAGCGCTGGAGTTTAATCTCAGCGGCGGCGATTCGCTCAACGACATCAACAATTTGCTGGGCGACGAGCTGGTCAACATATTGCAAGAGTGCAGCATGGATGACCCGAAGACGACGAGCTTCTGGAATGGCATACTCGATGGCGAGGCAGCGGTGGATGAGGTCGAGAATGCCGAGCAGCTGCTCGATTGCAAAGCGGCCAATGCAAGTGGCGAGCAGAAGCGTCAGCTGCGTAGCAAGCAGCAGACGCGTGGGCACCCGCTAATTCCGCTGGGCAGCTCCAGCTTCAATGTCAGGGATGCCAAGGAGCTGTTCTTTAGTGAGCCAGCGCCAATGCCCGTCAAGCAGGAGCCAGAGGCAGCGTCAAGTCCAGCAGCAGCAGCAGCAGCAACACCAACGATAGCAACAGCAGCAGCAGCAACAACTGTCACAGTAGCAGCAACTGAAGCAACAACAGAGCTGCAAACGCTGCAGAGCATCAAAACGGAGCCAGTTGAGCTAAATGCCACGCCCACAGCGCCCATAACGGTGACAGTGCCAGCAGCTGCAGCAGCAGCAGCAGCAACGCCAGTGTCAGTGCCAGCAACAGCAACAGCAGTGCTGCTTAACAATGCGCAGCCACAGCTCATCAACATACCCGCGCAAATAAACTCACAACAGCAGCAGCAGCAACAGTTGCTGCAGTCAAAGCCAACATCAGCAGCAGCAGCAGCCACAACAACAACCGTTGCTGTTACTCAACAACTGTTGAATCAATTTGCAGTTGCTGCGCCCGCCGCCACGCAGCTCATCGCACGCACAGAATTCGTCGGCAACAGCAACAGCACGGGGGGCACAGCTGTCGGCGATATTGTGACCATCACACCTCACACGGGCAGCAGTCCGCTGCCGACGCTGACAGCGCAACAGCAGCAGCTGCAGCATCAGCTGGCGCAGGCGCAGCTACGCAACGTGACCGTGCAACAGCGCCAGGCCACGCCGCAGCAACAAGATCAGCAGCAGCAGCCACAGCAACAGCAGCAGCAACCGCTGCAACAATTGCTCTTTCAAATGCAACGCGACAATAGCGGCATACCCACTGTCATTTCCACCCAGAGCATTGTCAGCGCCGCACGTAGCGCTGGCAACCACATGATCTACACCACCAGCAGCGGCGAGATTGTCACTGCTGCTGCTGCTGTCGGCGGAGGCGGCACCCAGAAGGTCACCTATGCCATACAGAAGAGCAACAGCGGCAATGGCGGCGGCGGCGGCAATGGCACCACCAGTGCCACCCTTGGCCCCAATACAGTCATAACCCTCTCCAATGTCAAACTGCAGCAGCAGTCGAACGATGACGTCACTGTGCCCGCCTCAGCAGCATCCAGCGTTAATATTATCAACACTGCCAGTGGACAGCAGTTGGCGGTGCACAGCATTGCGGGTCTACAGCAGCAACAGCAGCAACAACAACAGCAGCAGCAACAAGTGCTTGTGGCCACGCCCACGCGTAACAACAATGCCACCCATCAGCAACAGTTGGTGCAGCAGCAGCAACAGCAGCAGCCAATACTGTGGCGCCAAGTGAGCGGCACCAACACGGCGGTGGCCACCACAGCGGTGCTCACTGGCACCACCTCGGACACGGCCACAGCTGTGGGCAACAAAATACTCTGGACGCCCCGTCCCCAAAAGCGACAGCTCAATGGACCCGAGAATACAGGTGAGCTAGCTCTACAAACTGGTAATTGAATAACCGAAAAGCTTGCACAAATATTTAATTAGTAATTGAATTTTAAATATGAACTAATGATTGTTAGTTTATGACTAACTAAAATCTAAAGTAAACAAGATCAATGACACTAGCTTAGACTTCTTTATGTCTTCTTTTCGCCTATAGCGTAGGCTATCTTAAAATAAAATTCAGATACATTTTCTGCAATTAGTTTTCAAGATACAATTTTTTTAAGCTTATTTACGCTTCAAATCAAAGTTGCGTTTATTTTCTTCTATAACTTATCAAATATTTTACATCATCATTTAGAGCAGCAATTGCTAGCAAAAGTAATGCTCAGAAATATTTTACTAAATTGTTTGGCAATACTATGAGACAAATTTGAATCAAATAATTCTACACGTCAGCAATTAAGTTGTTCTTCAATTAACAACAACATTTTATCTAATGATTCAAGTATAAAATGTGCTAAAATGTGCGGCTAAGCGCAAGTAGCTCAGAAGGAGTAAATTCCAAGTCTGGTCTAACCGTAGCTATAAATTATAGCATACTTATGAGTGTGACTTCATATTGATTGATGCATTGCAATTATTGCATTGCCTCCTTACTGTTTCCATTTTCAAATATATACAATTGCATTAATTTGTTCATCTTTTTGCAGACATCAACAAGTTGCTGTTAAATCGAAAATTCTCGCAGCGCAAGGTGGGACAGCATGCGGTGACTCAGCAGCACATACAGCTGACAAAGCAACAGTTGCAGCAATTGGTGCAACAGGATGACGATCTAAGCAGCAGCACAGGCAACGAGCAGATAACACTGCAGGACGGAAACGATACAATGCAGCAGCAGCACCAGCAGCAGCAGCAGCAGCAGCAGCAGTTGCAAAAGTTTAGCAAAGTGATTAAGATGTCGCAGTTTCCACTGCTTGTCTCGGATCTGAATCTGCAGCAGCAGACAAGTCAACAGCAGCAGCAACAGAAGCCCAATTCGGCGGCAGCCATTGCAGCGAATCACAATTACAGTTTGCAGCCAGCGACGGCCATAATAACATCGCAGGCAGCGCCGCAGCAGGCCAACAAGATCTTCCTGACGAGCAGCAACAGCAGCGGCGGCGGTGGCGGCAACTTCACCATTGCCACGGCAAGCGAGTTGCAGGCGGCGGTGGCTGGACAACAGAAGATTCACTACAAGGAGCTGCCGAATGCTGGGAATCTGAAGCTGAATTTTGTTAGCAGCAGTGGCGGCGGCGGCGCCGGCAACGCTGGCAATGCAACTGAAGCGTTGGTTACGCAGGCAACACAACAGCTAGGCGCCACTACAGTGGTGCTGAACAAGGCGAGCGGAACGCTGCAGCATCAGCAACATCAGCAGCAGCATCAACAGCAGCAGCAGCAACACCAAAAGCTCAAAGCGAATGCAGCGGGCCAAGTGCAGCTGCCTGTGCCGGTGGCGGCGGGAGATAAGCGAGTGCTCTACACTAGTTTGTTGAATGTCAAGCCGCTGCAGAAGAACAACAGCGGACAGATGCAGATGCAGCTTGGCCCGGGTGGACTGCAGCAGGTGCTGCGTGGTCGTCTCAACAACTCGGCCATACTGGCGCGCACGCTGCCCTTGGGCACCACTGTGAACAGCACGGGAGGCGGTGCTGGCAGCACGCCAACAACAACCATAAGACAGTTGGTTACCAGCACCAGCAGCGGCGGCGGCGGCAGCAACAATACCAACAATGTTGTTGTCGATGCCAAGGAGCTGGGCAAGACGCAGTTAACCGTGGAGCAGGTGATGGCTGCCACTGCCAACAATGGCGGCGTTTCATTGCCCACTAGCAACAACAACAACACCAGCAACAGCAACAACAACAATAACAGCAACAGCAGCAATGCCAATAGTCTAAACAACAACAATGCAACAGCTGCAACCAGCAGTGCCACGCCCCCAATCAACAGATGAGACGACGAGGACAGCTAACAGGAGGAAATGGTGCCACTGCTGGCCATTCCCAGCGGCTCACGTCTCTCCTTCAGTCTGACGGCGCCCAAAAGTCAGCTCATGATGGCGCTGGGTCAGCTGCTGCTCCAGTCGAGAGCGACGCCAGTTCGAAAATGCAGCTGCCAGCTTTGTCTGCTCAAGTTAACGAAGCATGCGGCGCTCTAAGTACATAACACACACACACACATACAAACACACACATATATATAGCTTATATATATAGAATTTGATATGCTTATATATAGTGCATGTTGCTCTTGTTGTTGCTGTTGCTGATGCTGTTGGTTTTGTCGGCTGAGCGCGAATCCTATGTAATAGTAACTCTTATGATTATAATGTAATAATTTTTATTTCAAATTTGTTGCATAGTGAAGGAGCCACCAATAACAAAAGTCTTGCTTTAATTTCGTTTAAGCTATGCATGTGTGTTGAGTGTGTGTGTGTGTATGTTTACTGGTCTTATTTTTCAAGATCGAACTTAATTAACAAATTAATTATAAATTATCAGCGCGCGCTCAGCCAGGCAAACAACAAAAGAAACACCAACTAATAAAAACTATAAACTCATGTGTAAAAATAGCAAACTGTACATATTTGAAATAATAATTTTAACTGTAATAAAACTAAATGTTTAGTAATTAACGAAATGCATAATGTTAGTTACACACACACACGTACACATACACATACACATGTAAAAAACGAGTGGCACTTGAGCTGCCGTTAATCAGAATCAAGCGCTTTAGCAGCGCTGCCACGCCCACTTAAGTGCGAGCCAGTGGCAGACTGCATAAATAATAATATAAAACGATAACTAAAACTAAATAATAAACAAGAAACTTATATATGTATAAATTATATAATGAAGTAAATTGGTCAGAAGCTACAGCAAATTTCAATGTACGTAAATTAAATTAAACTATGCTGTAAACAAAAAACAAAACTTTAAAAACTACATTTAGTTATTTTAACCATGCAGAGCAGAGAGGAGAGGAGAGCATGTGTGAGTTAAAAGAGAGATCGAGAGAGTGAGCAAGCAAGTAAATTATAATTACAGTACACACACACACACACACATACATACACACACACATACACTTCAACACTCTCACAAAAAAAGCAGTACACTACTACTACTACAACTACTATTACTACTAATGTATGCTATTATTATAATTATTTTTATACAAGGTAATACTTTTAATTGTAACTGTAACTGTAAAACGCTAAACAACAAATTCTAATGCGCTGAGCAAATATTTTAAATCCCAAACAAGAAAAACAAAACAACACTTTGCAAATGCATAATATAATATAAATTTAATATATATAAAAAATCGTATATATCTATATATATACATATAAATAAAGATAATATTATGTGTAGCCTGTACTTTCTTTAGCGTGTAAATTTAGGGCCCTAAGAGCAAGAGATAATAAATGGAAACAACAACAAACAAATGCAAACTTAAAAACAATGCAAAAAACAAAACAAAAAAAAACTTTAAAGCAAACAAAATAAAAAATTTAAAAAAAAACATAATTACGCCAATTACAAGTAAATGTATTTTGTTTATTATTATTTTGATTCTTGTGCGATTCGATTTTGATTTTTCAGTTGGAAATGCTTTACACACAATAAACTCAAACAAAAAGTTATAGCCAGCATGTTTGTATGTATAGCAAACCCTAAGCATCAGTATATATATATATATAGATATATAATTGAGTTCTGCTAGGTTAACCTTCCTCCTGTTCCATAAACAAAATGTGATGTGTACATTTAATTTTCTTATTTGAAATTTTTGCAACTACAATTACGGGTAAAACACGATTTAACAAACAAAACAAAAAACATAAACAAAAAACAAAGCAAAAATTATAAAGGAACAAAATAATGTTGTATAAATATATAACAAACATACTGTACACTCACACATACACACTTACAGACTGTCTGAATTTAATTTAATAAATAAATATATACAAAAAATAAATAAAAAAATTATGCATATAGCTTTGAACTCTTGTTGTTGCATGGTTTATTTCATATATAAATATATATATATATGATATTTAATATTAATTTCCAGCGATAAACGTGATATTAAAACTGTATAGGTTACGAAAGTGAATCATTATATATATATATATATATATTTACTTATATATAATATATAGCTTTTGACTAGAGACGCTCTCTCTTTTTTAAGGATGTCGTTTTTGAATTCCTTCTTTCTTTTTTTTTTTTGTCTAATTAGCTATTAGACAAGGCCATATATGATATAGGATACAAATATGAATCTTACGAATTCAAATATATGAATAAATAGCATATAATATTTTTATATGTACTTAACAGTTTTTAAACTTCTTCTTTTTTGCATGAAGTACTTACCGTATGCACAATAAGTAAACAAATGAGATGAGTGTTTTTTTACGTATTCAACTAAAGTTAAGTAAATGTGAAAATTGTTTACAGCGAATTACACACACACACACACACACACACACACATACACATTAGCGTTAACAAATAGCACAAAGTTTAACAAATTTTCTTAACTAGACCCCTGGCTCCAAAATGCTCCATTCCCATTAAAAAAAAAACTGTAAACGCGCTTTAACTGATATTAAAACAATTTACCAAACGAGTATTAATAGCTCTAGTATATACAAACATACATTATATACATACATATATACGCATATAGTCTCTGTATAAATCTTCAACTATTTACAAAACGAAACGCTACAAAAAGCAAAACACCATTTCAAATAGACAAGCGCGTTCTGTGCAACGATTTCGCTGCAATTTCGCTCGCATATCGCGGCGGAATTGAACAAATAGAACGTGTTTGTTATCTATATGTATACATATATATAAATAGTTATTGTTAGTAATTCAAATAAGAAAACTGGAAACGCTTGTTGTGGTATTTAATAAAACCCAAAAAACTCAAAAAAAACGGATAAACAAATTATCTCATATGATTATCTATTTATATATATATTAGAAATATAAACTTGGTACACTGTAAAAAACGAAACTAAAGCACAACATTATTAGATAATATATATATATATTATATATATGATATAATAATATATATATATATAATATATATATTATATGAATTAACAGACATGGCATAAAAGCATAAATCGTATGTGAAAACTGAAAATAAATTAATGTTTATATAACAATAACAAATGGCGATAAGCGATTTTAACTGTTTCTTGCATAAGCTAACGAATACGAATACCAAATAAACAATTAATTATACATACAATACATATTCATATCAAAATATTTCGTCAAAACAACATAATTCCTTTAATACGAGAATGGTTATGGTTCAAAAGCTTCAAAATTCCAAAAACGTCTTTTTGAAATGCTAGAGAATTGAAATTTTGGCACAATTTTGTCGAATATCTATTTAAAAATTAATAGGATTTTTATAGAATTTTCATTTCACTTCACATTTTATACAAAATTGAAAATATATCGGGCTTTTGAACCAGTGTAGTGTAGGTAAACAGCAGGTGAGTTGTGTTTAATTGTAATTTTCTAATGTTTTTTTTTAGAAATTTATTTGCTTAATAATGTTCAATTTTCGATGCAACTTTTTAGAAATCTTTTAGATTTCATTTAGATTTCCGAAAGAAACTCTGAATTTCCAAATTTAGAAGATAAGAAATTTAGAAATTAGAAACTCTTATTGCTTAATAAGAAATTAAGTTTTAGTTTACTTTTTAACTTAATACTTATTTAAATTCCTTCGCTGCGCTGTTCAAGGATATTCGATCAATTATCATAGACGTTTTATTTGTGTAAAAATTGTATTTGGATTTTGGTAAACAAGCTTCTGACCAAATGTGCGTTTGAAATTAAAATTTCAAGTTGTCTTTGGTGCGGCGATCAATTAACACGCCCCAATAGACATAAAGCTGAGTGTGTTATGTGTAGCTGGCAACCTGTTTGTTTAATTTGCGCCTCGTTAAGGCGCCAAAATCAATTAAGGCGGCGGCACGTTTGACAAAAGATACAAATAAAATAGGAAAAACGCTGGAAAATGCTTGAAAAACAAAAAAAAAAAGCGTGAATAAAGTTTTGTTGGGGTAAATTGGTAAACGGAAAGCGTATAAACGACTGCCAGGCTGGATTAGTTGCTAGTTGCTTTGCATGCGAATGTTGCTGCCCCTGCCCCTGCGCACAAATTGCAACTTCAGTTGCAACTTTAGTTACAGCTACAGTCAAAGCTGCTGCTGCTGCTGCTGCTGCTGCTGCTGCTGCTGTTGGCCAGTTCAGCGTCTCGAGTGTGAAAATTGCTCGTTTTTGGCATCGATTTCGATTTCACATGCATTTTCGGTGCGTTCGAAGGCACACACAACATTTAACGGACACGAGGGCACAGAGCCAGAGCCAGAGCCAGCCAAAGAGCCAGGCGAATGGCTTTTGGTGTTAAATATTTGAAAGCAAACTACGTTGCAGTTGTCACTCACAGTTGTTGTTGTTGTTGTTAGCTATCTCAAGTGTGCAACAGAAGCTCATTTTGTTGTCATGTCGAGGTGTCATGTTGCAATGTTCCAGCTGCCGTTTTGCCATTTGCCACAAGCAAAAAAAAAAGAGTTCCAGCCAAAGCTCAGCCATGAAATTCGTTAACGGTACACGTTGACACTCTCATATCAAGATGTGTTCCGTGTCCAAAATGCTTCGAAGCACATGTAAATCCTCCAGCTCCTGCTGCTGCTGTCATTAGCTCCAGTACCTTTCGGCCATGCATTGCAAATTACCCAAAATGCTGATTAGCATATGGCCCACAATTGAAATCTCATGCTCTGATTACATTAGGCCGCAATTAAAGCCGCGATAAATCTGCCTATGAGACCAAATGCATAAGCGCACACATGCACACATGCTCTCATGTGTGTGTGTGTGATTTGGTTGCAGCGAGGTGCGCTCGAAATGTTCGCTAAGTTTACAAATATTTGCAAAGCTGTCTAAGCTAATTAAATCATAACGAAAATAAGCATTTTAATTTTATAAAAATATTTGAAAATAACAATTTAATATATATTATGAAAAATTATTTTGAAACGCTTGCTAAATTTGAGTTAAAAATTAAATAATGAAGACCATTAGTTGACCATTAGTATTAAACAGAATGCTGCAATTTATTTAAAAGTGTTAATTTCAATTAAGTTAATTAAAATATTTATTATATTATTATACGATATTGCTTGCAATTGAATTTATTTATTTTTTTTAAATACTTAACAATGTTTTTGGCAATTAATAAAATGTTTTACACTCAAGCAATAACAAATATTTAGGACTACAATATAATATATAATGATTATTAATGATGATAATAAAATAAAAAGAGTTCAAATTGGTAAAAAATGCAAAAATATTTTAATTCAAGATGAATAAAATTCAAAAATGATTTGATTCTTTTACATCTCTGCTACATATATTAAAAACAATATAATAGTTATAATATGTACATAATATAGTTCAATAATAATGAAATTAAAGGCAAAATTTAATTTAAAAAATATTATTACTTTATTAGTTTCTTTCTTTTTCTTGAGTCAATATTTGTTGCGGAATCAATCAATTCGCATGCAATAATCTTTTTTTTACTATTTTATTAATGCCATTCTGATTGGGCAACCCTCTGCTGCTGACTTGGCCAAGGTATTCGCTGCGCCGCATTTCTTCCTGTGGGTCACAGTCGCAGTCGCCGGGGCATACAATGGCTGGGAGGCTTGCCTAATTTGATTGCAGCGCTTAGATTTGTGTCTCACTGGCTGCTGCAGCAAACGTGACTTGAGCGCTTTGCTGTGGCTTCTTTCGATTTGGATGTCTTTGGGGCTGGAGCAGCAGCCTTGGCGAATCTCGGCGAACGTTCGTTCGTTGGTTAGTAGAGTCGAATGAACGAACGAGTGCTTGCCACAATTTTCGCTTGTCGTATTTCGCTTTTAATTGGCTACATGACGTGCCAACTGCGCCTAGGACGCTAAACTAACATGGATTCCCGAATGCCAGACATGGCCGCGACTCCACGCTCCACGCTGCGCCATATTTTGCACTCAATCCGCCGCTGCAGCAGCAGCAGCAGCTGCAACTGCAACTGGCACTTGTGGGCAGGAAGGTGTTGCTGCTGTTGCTCTTCACTCGTTTGTTGTGTTTGTTAAGCATTGTTGATTTTGTTGTTAGCTGACTGCTTCGTTAGCGTTGTCATGAGTTGATTTAAGCCAAGTGAAAACGCTGGCTTAGGCCCAAAATTGGCAGCCCGTTAATTTAAATCCACAAACAGTTTACTTTCAATTAAATAATTGTTAATAATGTAGCTAAACAATTTATCAATATCAAAATTACTTTATTTTCAGCAAAGGCCAAGCCAACTGCAATTGCTGATCCAATCTTTATTAGCCCATTCCCATGGGCTTAGCTTCATTCTGCCAACAACAGTCAGCTGGCTGTCATCAGCATTCAATTTTGTGCAAATATCCATTTACCTGGCTGTTGACATTTTGGCCAGGCCAGGCCAGGCCAGGCCAGAACAGCACAGTCAGCGAAGTCAAAGTTAAATGAGCTTCGAGCCAAGTTTGATCGATTTTCAACTGGTGTCATTTTTACATAAGCCATGTCGCCATGTTGGCCTTACTTCGACTTTAATGAGGCAGCATGGCCTTTAGCTGTAGCTGGCGGTTAATTAACCGTTAAGCGTTACCAAGTTTCACGAATCAGTGTCGCTTTCATCGCTGGCATTTCCCCATTTCACATTTCCCATTGTACACTCTTTGGCATTTAGAATTGGTAACAATGTGTGCTAAAGTTATAAATACATGTAATTGCAATTGAGAGAAGCAGGCACGAGATACTTTTTTTTCTATGAATAACTTTTTTTTTAATAAAACAAAGTAGTTTTATTTATGTTTCTGAATTGCATTTTACTAAAAACAAATGCTTTTTAAGTTTTACTCAGTTTATAGAGGAACTTTAACGGTTTTTTTTAGCAATATTCATATTAGCAGATAGTTTTCGTTAGCTGTTATTTAAAAACCGCTGCTAATTGATCCTAACATTGCATTTTGGATGACACTTGCGTTAATTTCTTAGTGCTGCGCTCTTATTCTCAAGTGTCAATTTATCAAAGTGCACTCTTTAATTCTTTCTCTTAAGCTAAGTTCAAGCCCATGCTCAATATATTTGATTACGCACTTTAGTTGTGCGCTCTGCTTCTTCTAAGTAGAGCGCGCTCTGACATAACGGGGCTTTCAGTTACGCACGAATTTCTCTTTACACGTGTTTCTTTAGTATGAAATGAAATTCTGTTTTGCGTCGACTGCGCAGTCGACTTCGCTCTGTAAGTCAGACTCTTATACTGCGTTTTATACTCTTGCGAGTTATACGTTATTATTCAACTTTTTGCGCGTTTACTTGAGGCACTGCCATAAAATTTGATTTTTCTATCAAAGTAAGCTTTGACATTTCAAACTATTGCCAAGCTACAAGCTCGAGATTCATTTGGCACTTTGATTTTGTCAAATTACAAGCTACTATGAATATCAAAACAATATTTTTATTAAGTGCGTTATGGTTGGCCCAGTGCAGAGCCAGAGCCGACGACCAATGTCAGCTAATCGAGCGGAGCAAATCAAATAAATATACACTACTCGATGATGATTGCTGGGAACTCTTGTTGGAGGGCGAATGGCTGGTGGGCTTCTGTGCTCCATTCAGCATTCCCTGTGTGACGTTCGATCGCGTGTGGACGAAGCTGGCCTTGGAGCTGGAGCGGGAGAACTGCAGCGTGCTGGTGGCCAGCATGAAGCCGGAGTACACCGAGATTGTCATCAGACGCTACTCGCTGAGCAAGCTGCCCAGCATACTGCATGTGAAGGATGGGGTCTTTCGGAATCTTCCCGTGTCCTATGACTTGCAGGAGCTGAAGCAGGTGGCCTATTGGAAATGGAACGCTACGATGCCGATGCCATTCTGGCAGGACCCGAAGGGACTCGCCATCAACGCCTTCATTGCCTATATCAGGGCCATCGAGCACATCTACTATGCGGACTGGTGCACCATGGACTACGAGCGCGTCACTTGGCTGGTGCGCATTGGCATTCTGCTGGTATGCTGCATGTTCCTGACTCTCATATGCAATAGCCTTGGTTATCTTTGGTGCAAATGCGCTGCGGCCAGGAAGGCCAAGAAATTGCTGCCCGAGCCAGATGAGAAAACTAAGCAGTCAACGCTAGTTGAGGAGCAGCCCGGCGAGCCAATCATTTGCATTTGATTTGAAAGGGTATAATGTTGTCATCTTGATAAGAGTTGTACAGCAAATTTAATGAATTATATTTAGTGAATTATATCTTTTTTGGAACATACGAACATCTCTTTTTTATTTATGATATAATTATTTATTTATGACAAAAAATGTTTATACACTTTGACATTTTTGTAAAAAATAGAAAAAGGGTATTATGAAGTTGTGCAAATGTATGTAACAAGGAGAAGGAGCGTGGCAGACCCCGATGAATCAGCAAAAAAACTGAGGCGATATTGCAAGTCCGTCTGTCCGTCGTTCGTCCGTCCGTCTGAAATGTTTGAGCAACTGTTTCTCAGCAACTTTAAGAGCTAGAGCTATAGGTGCTCCTATATCCAAACCCAAACGCTTTTTTTATTTATTTTTATTTCCTACCCCCTCCCCCGCAAATCGAAAAAAAACGATATTAAGCAATGAAAAATAAAAATCTTAAAAACTTGAAATAAATCACAAAAACGCTGGGATATGGTTTTGACCGATGTGGAAAATTTTAGAAAGTTCGGTACTCTGTGCTGATTACAAGAAACTTTATCAACACAGAGGCCTCTGATTGTATTACTAAAATTTAAACTTATTTAACTATTAATAATTAACACTAACCCAGAGCTGATTGGGTTTTTCGGGTTTCCCCAATTCTTGCAACGAATGTTGGGTCTGTTAAACACTCCCAATCTATAAGCTTATCAAATTTAAAAACATAATTTTAAAAACTTTTAAATCTTAAATATTTTTTGTAATCTTTTACTTTTATCGTCGACTGTTCATAGTTGACATAAATTAATAAATAAAGGCTTAAGTTTAGAAAATTCTAGGACTAAATCTGAAATGCTCGAAAGTATTTTAGAAAATTGTACTATAGAAAAGTTGTTTGATATTTCTTAAGCTTTACTTTATATGGGCTAAAAATCGAGTGATTAAAAAAATGGTTGCAAGCTCGGCTTAACTAGGACTAAAGCTCAAATGCTTTTTTTTTTAAGTGTTTTAAAAAATTGTACTTAAGAAAAATAGTTCGATATTTCTTAAGCTTTTCTTTATATCGAAAAAAAAATGAGATATAAAAAAATGGTTGCAAGCTCGGCATAATTTAAGTTTAACAACTATAACGACTGCCTGGTTTTTTTTGTTGTCATTTTTGTAAACTATGTAACAAGCAACATCTGGTAACTCATCAGCCTTTGGCATCAGCGCATTTGCATCTGCATAACCTTCGGAATGAGTTCGTCATGAACAAATCAATTTTGCCGCGCAGTCAAAAGATTTTCACCGAAAAGAAAAGAAGAAATGAACGACCGTTAAATGTGGTAAAAATGCAAATGTTGCTGCATTTCGGCCACGAGAGTTTACATCCTGCAACAACAACAACAACAACAGCGTTGACCTTTCGCTGCTGCAGCTAAAGCTAAAGCAAGCTGCAAGTTGCCGTTGCCCTGCGGCTGTGGCAGCCTTAGCAGGTGGAAAGATCAGCAAAGGCAATTGTTGGCGTTAATAGTTCTGTTGTTGCTGTTGTTGTTGTTGGTGTTGCTGTTGCATATTTTCATGCTTGCTGATTAAACTGCGATAAATTTTGAGCAAATTGGCAATCGTGTACAACAAATTGCAAAGGCGTTAGATAGAAATAGAAAGAAAAAAATCAGATAGTAGGCGTTGCGCCGACTGAGTGAAAGCTTCCCCAGAGTGAGTGAGGTAAAGTAAATTGCGCTTTATCAGCAATAAATCAAATAACAGCAATGGCCGGAGTGAGACAGCAAGTGACACTTGGGACAGCGCGCTGTCCTTGGCTGGACGCCAGCTGGAGTGGGAGACAGCTGGGAGGGCAGCGGCGTGTGGAGCGCTAAATTGCATGCAATTGATACGGAATGGTCATTTCAATAGCTGCAATTTAACAAGCCATAATTAGTTGATTGTTGTGTGTACTAAATAAACAAGCAACAGCCACAACAGCAACAGCAACAACAACAAAGGCAACAACAACGGCAAACTGACAATTGACATTTGCATAGGCAGCAACGTCGACGTCGGTTAAATTGAAAGGACTCACGGCCTGTTAATACATAAATAAACAGGCGTTACAAACTGCTTACATACACATAGATACACACACACATACACACACATGGGGCCATCACACACATGTCCCTGTCACATTTGTTTGCTTGCATGTGTGTGTGTGTGCTTTTCGCTCTGTCAGCGCATACGCTTTGACTTGTCGGCCATACTGTGTGTGCGCGGCTATCTCGCTCACTCAAAAGCAAAAAAAAAGCTTCACCAGAGCCAGGCACCGTTACTGTTAGCTCTTTGGCTATTTATTAACCTTTTATTCCATGCTATTTGTTTAGGCGGCAAACAGACAACAGCAAAGCCAAACTGATGACAGGCCATCGCCTTGCAATTACCCAAACCCCACGCTCTTTGCTCACACACACACAAGCGCCCGTCCGCACGCTCTCTTTTGCTCGCACTCTCTTCACTTTGCTTTCGTATGTAATTAGGTGATTGTCCGTCTGGTTCAAATGTCGCGTTTGTTTGCTTGTCTCTGCCTCTGCTTCTGCTGCTGCTGCTCCTCCACGCTCTCTTGCGCTTTACTCTTGGCACAATGGAGTCAACAACAGCGACGACGACGACTGGAGCAACTGCAAGTTGTCGGATCGTTAAGGCGGAGCGCCAACAACATGCAAACTCCCATTGATAGCCGTTTGCTTGATCATTGCTTTATTGCAGTTACGTTAACAAATAAACTTTACAAATGAATGCATTTGCCCGTGTTTTTTTGATTTCATATTTTAGCTCTATTGAATTGTTTGTTTACGTTTGCGCTCTTGCCTAATTTCCGTTATTAGCTGCTTAATTCAATTGGAAATAATGCCAATTACTGCCAACAGTTGCCCAGCAAAATGGCTCTCCCATATTTAGAGGAATTCACGAAAGTGATAGCTTCAGCTCTATTAATAATACTTGTTATTTGTTTATTAGCATGTCAAATTGCCTGCAAAATAAGGGCTATTTTATATTAACAATAGAGTCAGTCAATTTTCATTCAATAGTTAGCTAAGAGCATTATTAAGATGAAAAGTAAATACGTAATTTGATTGCTAAAATAGCATATTCTAAAATTAAATCGATATGTAAAATATCAATTTATTTTTTGTTGTAGACTACTCAACTTTAAAAAGATTGATTAATTAATTTGTTATATAATAAAAGCACGTGTAGGAAATTCTTAAGTGCACGCAGGTAAGTTTAATAAATTTATAAACTGCATATAATTAAATTAGATGTCGATTGTATTTACTTCTTAACTTTTTGACAGCTATTTTAGTTAATAGCAGTGTTAATGCTTAATCTCATTTGATTTAGTCTTGTCTTATGGCATGTTGATATAAATTATTTAACAATATATTAAAAAACTTGTTCAGTAATTTTTAATTAAAACGAACTTACCATGCTTTGAAATTATTACAAATAAATATATTTAAAAAAAAAAAAAATAAATGCTTTGACAAAAAAGCAGAGTAAATAAATTTTAAATTAGAGCATTCTTCTCTGAACAATTTTAATCCACATCTTTATAATTAAGGAGAATATTATTACAATATTCTATCAGATAATGAATAAATTACTGTCATTGCTTTTATAGCAATAATATTATTTAAGAAACCTATGGAGTAATTGTAATTGTACAATCTTTATCTTAAAAGAAACTGAGAGCAAGATGAAGATAACTTCAAAAAATATAATGTTATCTATATTATATATATTCTTATTTATAATACAACTTAAATGTCAGTTCTCTAGAATTCCATTTGATTTTGCTATAAGTAACTAACTAAGCAACCGAACTGCATACATTATTACTATTCACTCAATTCAGACTAAAATACACAAAAGCCTTTTTATTTATTTATTATTTATATGGCATTTAACTGTAAATGAATTGCTTGTTACGCACTCCAATCAGATTACACGCAAGCGAGCGAGCGCTCCCAACTCTCTGAAAAGCATTTGCATGCCAAGTGAAAAGGACGTTTAGCTGTCAATTAAGTACAATTTCCACATGGCTGTTATTGATTTTCTCGCTCAGAGCTCAACTGTCGACAAGTGTAACGAAAACAAGTTGGAAATGGGTTGGTAGTGTTGATTGGGTTTGGTTTGGTTTGGTGCGTGGTGGGGTGAGGTGGGGGGTACACGTTTGGGTATTGGAAGGCAATCAACGGCTTTCATCATGTGTTAATTGCAATTAGAGCACAGCACGCAGCCATATTTGTTATTATGCATAGATATATAAACAGTTAGACAGACACTCACACACACATACTATTAACATATGTATGTAAACATAAATTGAGACAAATGTGTGTGCATGAGAAATCAAAGCAAATCAAAATGCAAGCCAAGCAGGGCAATTGGGAATTGTATGTGGGGGCTTGACACACAAATTATTAATTTGCGCAACATTCATTTGTAGCCATTTTTGTTGGCCTGACTTATGACACAGTCATGTCCATTGTTTGCTAAACGACATTAGACAAAACAACAACAACGAATCGACAACAATCGCGACAATCGACAATAATAAATGCTACGATTCGATTAAAAGATCAGCACAAACGAGCAAAGCAAAGCAAAGCAAACGACAAGAGGACAAAAAAAAAATGCAGCGCAATTGCAATAAGATTGACAATAAGCGGCTGCCTAACGAGCCCGTGTGAGCGAGACAGTCTGGCAGCTCTCTTGCGCCTCTCTCTGTCTCTTGCCATGTTGCTCGTTTGTAAGCAACATACATTTTTGCGCGTCAGCAACAAAGCGAAGCACGCTCTCGCTCTCGCTCTCTCTCGCTCGATTAGTTGCTGCGCTTTGTTTAAATAAAAGCCTCTTTAAGTTTATCTATTGAGGCGCATCTAAATTGTGTGGGGAGCACGGGCACCGAGCAAGCACTGCTTGCTGCTCGCTCGATTATGCTATTTGTTGTGGCGACTGCGACTGCGACGTCGACAGCGACAGTGACTGCGTTTGCTCTTGTAATGTTTTGCCGGCGCGCTTTTGTTGTTGTTGTTGTTACTTATTGCTTGCGATGTACGCTTCATGTTTTGATTGTATTTATTTTAGTTTGAGTAACTTTACTTTTTGCTGCTGCTGCTGATGATGATGCTGCCGCTGCTGCGACTGAATCTGCTGCTGCTGCTTCGCTGCCGTCCATTTCTGATGAAGATTTTCTGCGCGATTAACTGGCGAGATCGCCTTACGCGCAGCTCTACGCGGCGCCTTTTATGTGAAAAGCGTTTCGTGCGCAGCTTTAATCATGTCTTTTTTCATGGAATGACGACTGTCTTAGCAGGCGGGGGGAGTGTGGGGGGGTCAAAGTAATGGGCTTAAATTTAGCATTGTGTGTTATAGACATTTGAGCAATTGCGTTTAATTTTATTCATAATTCGTGTCTTGGGTTACACGCGTTGCTTTAATCGTTGTATAATTGTTGACTGTTCAACTGAAATTAAGCTTGATTAATTTGTTGCGTTATCGATGCGTCGGCATCTCTCAAGCTCACAACAAAGTTATTAAACTAGTATTGGGTGCGCAATGTGGGCGTGGCAGTGCCTGGAATTTCTATTTTATGCTGAACGGATGTAGTTAATGTCTAATTAGCTAGTTAGCAGCAGCAGCAGCTAAAAGCGAATAAATGTTTCCAATGACCTCAATGTAGCGCAACAATGTTTAGATACACGCAAAAAGGAGAGCGCAAAAACAGGCATCAAAAGCAATTATGAAATCACAGCAGATGTTGAAACAAAATTGTGGTGGTGATTTATAAAGCGCAGTCTAAAAACAGCAAACAACAACAACAACAACAACAACAAAACAGCAACAATGACAACAAAAAAGCGCAACATTTTATTAACGCAAAAGCAACAACAGCCAGGCAGCCAAGCAATGTGGCATGTGTTACACATACAAACAAACACACGCCAGCTATATAAGTGTGTTTGAGTGTGTGTGTGTGTGTAACGAGGATGGAGGATGCCACTAAAAGGACTGCAGATGCGCAGCCACAAGCCTGGAACTTATGTACGTTGGAGATTTACGACTTAAATGCTGCAGCGCATAATCAAAAAGACAAGCACACAGATGCGAGTTGGAGCTGTAGCTGTAGCTGAAGCTGTGGAGCTGGCAGTGCACTTAATTAACACACACACACACACGCACACACAGCCAACAACATAACCTCAACTGACAGCAGAGCGAGACGGCGTTACTGCACACTTGATAAGGCCCCACACCCTTAGACACACACACACGCACACCAATGCGCACACTGCCTGCCCATTGGATGTTCGAATTCGAGAGAGCGCCGTTGCGAGAGCGAGAGACGAACAGTTGGAGAGAGCGAGCGCTCTTGTGTTTGGAGAGCAGCCGCTCTTTGCCGTGGAATCCAATCCAATGGGTTTGTTCGCGCTCTCGCTCTCTCTCTGAGTTCTGCTGTCTCGTCTGGGTCTCCCAATCGGAATTGTTGTCTCGTTTAGTTGCAAGTTCGCGGGTGCTTCAGTTGGTTCAGCTGATTGCCAAGAGCGCACGTAACGACGGCGTCGAACAGATAAAACCCGTGGCGAGAGTTTTTATAGCATTTTCTGTGTGTGTGGACTCTATACGCGTTTAATTGTTTCTCGAGCTTGATGTTTTGCAAATTACGCTTACGCTACGCTGCGTGTGTGTATGTGTGCGCGTGTTAGTTTCTCTCAGTGTGCGTGCGTGTGTGTGTGTGTGAACATAAAAAATGCCGACGGCGAATTGCTGCTAGCGCAAATCCCATTCCTTGACTCTATTGCTTATGTCTGCGCTGGCTACGCTGAAACTGACACTTAACACCACCAGCAACGAGCCGCAGCAGCCGACGCCGCCTTCCGAGCTGTCCACTGTGGGTGCAATGCATCCGGATTGTCTGCCACTGCCGCTGGCGGCCAGCAATCTGCACGGCAGCAGTCCACAGCTGCAGCAGCCGGACAGCAGCAGCTGCGACGCCGACGACGGACAGCTGCTGAACATTGAAGATGCCGAGGAGCGTGCCTCCCACTCGCAGGATGAGGATGAGGAGCTGGACGATGTGGCCAGCTGTTGCAGCGAGAACAGCGTCCTGAGCGTGGGCCAGGAGCACAGCCAAGTGGCAGCGGTGCAAGCGCGTCAGCGTCTGCTCATGAGCCAGCTCTATCGTCCGTCGGCCTTCAGCAGCGTGCCACATGCCACAAATCCGAGCAGTGTGGATGCTACGCCCGCCAGCTTTCAGGAGGAGTTTCTACGCAAGTCCCAGCTCTATGCGGAGGAGCTAATGAAGCAGCAGATGCAGCTTATGGCGGCGGCTAGAGTAAATGCGCTCACAGCTGCTGTCATGCCGCTGGGCAGCAAAATGTCGCAGCAGCTGCAAATGGCTGCAGCAGCTGCTGCGGCGGCGATGCGTCCAACTGTTCCCGGACAGGATGCTCTGGCGCAGCTTACAGCTACCGCTCTGGGCATTACACCCGCCGCCCACTCACATCAGCTGCTCATGCAACAGCAGCAGCAGCAGCAACAGCAGCAACATTATGGAGCGCCACAGCAATCCCAAGCGCACGCCAGCAACAACAATCATAACCACAACAGCAACAACAACAACAACAATAACAACATTAATAATAACAATAACAATTTCAATGAGCATCTGCATGAGCGCGCGCTCAAGTTCAGCATTGATAACATTTTGAAAGCGGATTTCGGCTCACGCTTGCAACAGCGTGCGGCAGCTGCTGCTGCTGCTGCCGCCGCCGCCTCGGCAGCCACGCCCAAACTCAAGCTGCCGCGCAAGTGCAGCAAGCCACTGAATCTCGCGCAATCGCCCACTCAGCCCAGTCTGAGCTTCTCCAGCACGCTGGCCAACATTTGCAGCAACAGCAACGACTCCAACAGCACCGCCACCAGCAGCAGCACCACCCACAACAACAACAACAACAATACGTCTGCTGTGGATTTGGTTAAAGCCGGCAGCGGCAACTCACCATCCCCAGCAAGTGGCAACAAAGCAGGCGAGGATGCCAACAGCTCCACGGGCAGTGGCACATCCAGCAGCTCCACGCCCATTGTATGGCCAGCGTGGGTCTACTGCACCCGCTACAGTGATCGCCCCAGCTCAGGTGAGTCTCATCTTAATTGACCAAACAGAAATGCCAAAGAAAATTAATTCTACAACGCGGAAAAGCGGCTGGAAAAGCTTGAAAACTTGAAAATGTGTCCAAACCGTTTTTCCCCCTTATGCTACGTCCATGAAGCGAATCATAGTCATCAATATAGTGTTTGGGTTTTACAAGTTATTAAGCTAAAATTGTGAAATGTTTGGCATTCACTTTTAATTAAATTTAACTTTTGATCAATTTTATTTTTATATAAATAAATAATTTAATAAACATTAAACGATCTAGCAAATAATATTTTCAAACAGATCTTGAGATTTATTCATTCATTGCTGTGGCTTATTTAAGATTAATTCAAATTTTATATAGTGAATAAAACATTTTTCGAATTAATTAATTTCTATAGCAATAGAACTGTGGGCTTCATAGCTAATAGCAGCTATTTATCATATACTTATATATATAAAAGTTTTGAATATTTTTCAATATCTTAAGCCATTTTAATTGAGTGTATTTTATGCTTTTTGCTAAAACGTATCTATTTCATTTATCTCTTAAGACCTTTCAACTTTAGTGGCGAGTGCTGAGTGGGGAGTGGGGGGAGTGTTGACTAGTTGAGTGGCTCGTAAACAGCTTTGAGCAAACAAAACTGGCAGCAACCACAACTGGCAACAGCAACTTGCCACAGACAACGGCGTCAATCTGCAGCTCATTAGTTTGCAACCACCAAAAAAACACACGCACACACACACACACACACACATATATATAAATATATGTGTTGCCCCTGCCCTGCTGCTGATACTAAGCGAACCCCATAAGCACTCATGAAGTGTTTGCTCGAGTGGTTTTTATGTCCTTATGGCTTGTGTAACAGAACTTAAGCTCATTAGAGCAAGAGAGTGAGAGAGTGTAAGAGTGTAAGAGAGAGAGATGGAGAGAGCCCACCCTACGCTTTATTGTTGTTAAAACTCTACGGCAATCAAGACACTCATGAATTTAGTTTATGCCACCACAGGGAATTTTCGGTTAAACGTTGGCCCAATAATTTTGCAGTCTGCTCTCGTCTAGGGGTTTGTGATAGTTTTTAGCTCAAGGGTTGCTCAATTGGCGGGCATTTAGTTGAAGAGCCAGAGGATTAGCCAAGCGTACTTCAAAAATGGTGCAGCTTATGTTGAAATGAAATATTTTTAAAATACATAAAGTTTACTTTAAATCAGAGCTATTGAATTAGAGCTTTAATTACTCATCAATTAACTTATGTAAGATTAAAATGCATAGTTGAACTATTTGGAATTACTAATGATTGCAATTAGAAATAATAAATAAATAGTGCGAGATTTTTAGAGATTAATAAACATAAAATGCCATCGTAAAAAATGTTTTGTTATCAATGATTACAACTAGAAATAATTAAAAAAGATGATAATTTGAAGACAGTTGCAATTATTTTAAATTATTAAAACTATGTATTACAAATAATTGAGAAATAATGCGATATTTCTGGAGTTTAATAATTATGAAATATTTTTTCTTATAATTTAATTAAATTATTGAAAATAAATGAGGAAATATTGGGATATTATTCAAACCAATAGCAAATAATTTTAGATACCGCAACTATTTAAATTATATATTTTATTTAAATAATTAGTTCAAGCACTTATAAATTGTTTTTTATTTATTACAATAATTTTATTGAATTTTATATGCGCGGCTAAACATTTCTAATTGAGTTGGCGGCTAAACTTTTTAAATTTATGATTAGTTGCAACTACAATTTTACACATTACACTGATTAATGTCAGTCAGAGCTCTTGATTAATTAAGCTTCAGTCTGCGCTGTCAGCCAACTGAAACGCCCCCGCCCCGCTCCCTTTCCCGCTCAGGCACTTCCATTGCATTCTCCAGTCGAGAGTGCATAAATCTACGCTCATTTTTTTTTTTATTTTTGTTTTTGTTTTTGTTTTTGGGTGGGTTTGTCGCGTTGGCTAATTAAGCTGAAATGTAGCGACTTTTATTTGTTGTTGCTGTCTTTCTTTTATGTTTTTAAGGTGTGTGCGTGTGTGTGTGTGTGTGTGTGTGCCATGCTCTTTGTTTATATTGCTTGTATACATTTAGCGTGACTAAAACGAGATCTCGATCGCATTGCGGTTCCATAATTTGAATGAATGTTGTAGGCGCTGCTTGCTGCAAGCTCCGCTGCTCCCTGCCACAGCTGCAACCATGATTTAGCGTGAGATTTGCAGCAGCAGCAACAACAACAAAGAGTTGCATTTATTTTATTTCAATGCATACAAAATAGCAAAACGAAATAAATAAAACGCCATAAATTTGACGCTTTTGAAAAATTGTCTTGGCAGCGCGCAAGAAAAATTATTGAAACTTTGTTTCTTGGCTCGACTAAAAGGTGTTAATATGACAAATTAATGTCATGCATATATGCATGTGAGTGTGTGTATGTGTGTGCGTGTTTAGCATTGACAAAATGGCATTTGTTAAATATGCGAATTGCAAGTGCAGCTGGTTTGGCAAATGGCAATGGCAGGCAAACAAATTGTGGCATAAATATTTAAATTAAAACATGCAGTTGTTGCTTAAGTATTAAATAACAACAATGCAGTGACAGTTTTGAGAAATTTTGTATTAGGCATAATGCAATTTAGGACGAAGCTGAATTTATAAACAAATATTTCTCACTATATATTGATTGAGAGATTTGCACTTAAAATAGTGTCCAAAAGTAATTGGACAAAAGTAAAGTTGGCATATTGCTATTAATGTAAAGATCTTTAGAATCTCTTTTTATCTTAATCCATTAAGTACCCATTGAAAAATAGTTTTTTTTTTTTTTAAATATATTTTTTTGAAAACAAAAGTTACCCATCATTATTTATTTTTCAAGGCATTGGAAAACAATTGTCATTAAATCATCTAAAATTACTACCTGCGATCAAAACAAAAAACCAACCACAAAAGATCTGCCCTACGATAAGGTTTAACCGATTTCTAAGCAAAGCTCTCGCTCAGTTACAGCAGCGCAATCGATCGAGCAGTTGTTATTGTCTATATTTGTTATTAAGCTAAACAGTAAATGAGTTACTAGAGTGAACAGCAAAGCTTACGAACGAGTTTAACTAAATTAAGCAGTAGCAGCTGTATAGATTTTAGATCTTTAATTTTTAGTTGCAATTAAAATATATTTTTATTAACAAAGCAAAGTAAGTTATATAAGCTGAAATAAAATGAAGCTTAGCTCTGGCTGTCTTCACTTTGACTTTACCCCCAAGGCAATATTGCAATAAAAATTTTCAGTATTTTAGTATTTTTAATGCTTTTTTATTTCGTTCGAGGTAATGAAGTTACTTGAAACTTTTACTTTTAAAGCTTAAAAATTAAAGAGTAATTTAGTAGTTAGTCATGTTTGCAATTAACAATTCTTCAGTCAGGACTCAAGAGTGCAAGTTTCTATATAATACTTAACTACCAATATAAGAGTAGCAGGCTGGCCATAAGTTTTTATTACTACATCATATATATCGATATAAGACTTTCTTAATATGTATATCATATAGTATAGATATTATACTATTATAGTAAAGATCTATATTATGATATCTCGTATAATGTTTCTATATCATCTAATGTAATAATATTAATATTCAGTAGTACTATAATATAATTTTAGATACTTACATATATTTTTTTGTAGCTTGAGCTAAGTAAGTAAGCTAAGCTAAGCTAAGTAATGACATTACATTATATCTTATAAGCTTAAAATTTACATTCATTCAAATACAAAGCTGACTACATCAGTTTCTCTCCTTATAGACAGCTCTGCATTTCCTTATTGCTTATTGTCATAAATAACTTTAACTTAAATCAATAAAAAGTGCAACCACAAATATAATAAGTATGCAATTAATTTCGCATCTACAGTGAGAGCAAAAAGTGTTTACCGCATGAGCAGCAGCTGTCCATTGGTTAGCAGGGCAATCAATATTATTGTGGTCACAAGTGCTTGGACATGACTTTAGGCGTAGCTTGAACAACAGTTAGCAGCACTTGAAAACTGAAGCAGCCAACAAATTAGAATTCAGGCACCTCTCGCTCGCTCTCTCTCTCTACGTATACGTAACTGGCAATTTTCGCATTTGTCCGGCACTTGGTGCTCATTTAACAGAAGCTTCATTAGCAAGCGACAGCAACAGCAACTGAGATGGCGATGGCGATGGCGATGAACAGCAGCAACAGCAACAGCAACAGCAACAGCAAACAACGATCGTCAGTGAACCATTAAGTAATTTTCAATTTGCCGAGTCGAGTTTGCAGTCAAAGCAGCAGCAGCAGCAGCAGCGAAACAACAAACAAGCTGCTGCGGCGGCTGCGGGCTGCCACAACAATGACAACATAAACAAACGAATTTCAATTACCCATCGGACGGGGCTGCAATTACCCGCAGTCCTCAGCCCTGGCCCCCCCTCGCTACACTCGCACGCTTGAAGAATTTTCCGCGCAACGCAGCTGAAAATTACTTCAAAATTGTTTTTTTTTCTCTCTCTCTCTTTCCATTTGCACATTGCTCAATGGAAAATTTGCTTAGAAAATTGTCTGTAGACTTTTAGCTCTCAGTGTGTGTGTGTGTGTGCGTGTTTATCTCGTTTTTCCTCACAATTTTGCAAAGAACTTTTGAGTGCTCTAGCCTCTATGCTAACTAATTGCAAATCAAGTGTATTAAGAGACGCCCGACAAGTGGTCGCCGCCTCGAATCTGCCCCAAGTGGTAATTCCATGGATTTGCAGCTTATGCGGCGGCGCCTTGCAATAAGATTTCTCTCTAAGCCATTTCCATGCCGTTAATATGTGAAACAATTGAGGCCAAGTTGCCAATTCTTGATACGTGACTCACAAACAGCTTCAATTAGTTTAGAAAATTGATAGAAGGGTAACTGCTTCTATTTTAGCTATTTTTAAATATAAACTGTGAAATAATCTTTAATATTTTTATCAAATTTTAAGTTTATAATCTGTTTAACACCCCCACTCGAAGCTTATGAAATTTATAAACAAATACAAATAATTTTCTTTTATAGTAGACTGTTCATAGTTGACCTTAAATAAATATATAAAATTAATTCAGAAATATTTGAATATACAATTTATTTTCAATGAAATAATTTAAGAAAAATAATCCAACAATTTTATTTTGAAAGAACTGTAACACATTTATTTATATTGAAATATTTAATTAGAGCTACAATTTGTTTTCAAAATTCAAAGTAAGAAAAAAACTATTATTGATAAGCATCTAAACACGTTCCATATTTTATACAAGTAACAAGTTGAATAAATCTTTATTTACCCCATGATTTTGCATATAAATTTGAGCAATAATGAATCGTTTAATTTAATGCCAAAAATTTAAAAAAAATCGTACAATAATTCACAAATATATAAATAATTTATTTGCAATTTGGATTCAAAATTATTTTTTATTGCTGCACATTAATTTACATAAACAAAATACATTATGCGTATTATTTTTAGCTTTAGTGTTAGCATTTTCCAATTGAATTCTATTATGGTTATAAATAAATTATAGAGCTGCATTTGTTATGAGCTTATCGCACCGAGATGTGTATCTGGCCAATTAGCTGCTGGTCTAGCCAACACTTTGGAGTCTTGCCATTGAATTCCTTTCAAGTGGTCGAGCGAGGGCTGCACGCATAGTCAAAGTCAATTTGCATTTTGGAGCGAGTGGCAACAACAATAGTAATAGTAATAGTAATAATAGCAAAATAGGCAACCAACATGTTTATGACCTAAATGCATTCATAAATATGCAAGGCTGTCATGTCAGACGATAATCATGTTGGCCAAAAGGCCAACTAAGCTGCATGGGGAGGGGGTGGGGCAGGGGTTGGCTTTGCAAATTGAGCCATTCGTGCTATAAACTGAGCAGTCGACTTGCTGCTGCTTCTATTAAATAAAAAGTCTAATTTAAGCTTGGCCATTACGCCTCGCGTTGCATGCAGCACATTTCGCTGCTGTTATTGTTGCCACATTCAGTTTGTGGGTCAGAACACGCATAACTCAACGCCTTGGCCCATTGTGGCTTAGAGAGCAATCAGCTTAGGCGATTTATGAAGTGACAAAAATTAATTTCAACTGTTAAGTTATCGCGCAACAACAGCAACAACAACAAGCAACAACAACAAGCAACAACTGCAACTTGCCACAAGAGCAACAGCAATAGGCAACTTTAACTGGTAGCGCCTTTTAAGGCACGACTGCAGCCATGCGCCTGGCAATAAAACTGTCGTTGCCCACAGCTACTCCCAGACCCCCCCACCCAACCCCTCGCTCTTTCTCTCTTTGTCTGTCTCTCTCTCTGTCTGTTGCGCGTTCCGCAAGCCAAAATGCAACCATATCAGCCAAGCAAAAATGTCGTTTAAACTGTGCTGTTGACCGCATTTGGTTAATGCGATCTGCAATTGGTGTTGCTCTTGTTGTTGCTGCTGCTGCTGCTGCTGTTGCTAGTGGTGTTACCACTCTTGTTTTGGGGCCTCTCTGTTGATATGGCCTGAACATTGCATTGTTAATTGTGACAAAACAGCGGGCATTAGATTAAAGCAATCAAAGACTGCAAATATTTGTTTACAAAAATGTCGCTTTAATTGCTTTGATTTGATTTCAATATATTTATAACAATAGAGTGCTTATCGATAGCTCTTATCGCATACACATGGAAAATTAAATTTATCGAATGACTGAGCTTAGGCAATTTAAGAAACTATAAACAATAAACAATACAATAACTTTTATAGCTATAAGATAGTTTTAAATCAAGAATTTGTTTTATATTTTAAATATCTATAGCTTGTAACAATAGAACAATAAAATTGAGATTATTAAGATTGAGACTATTAAATAATTAAATAAAAAAAAGAGTTTACATAACAAAAATGTTAAGAAAAATACAAATCAACAGACTAACTAACAGATCAACTATAAAAATATTTTTAAATCAAAAGTCGGCAACATATTACAATATAACAATAACAAAAATGTTTCTATAATTACTTTGATTTAATTTCAATATATTTATAATTTCAATATATATCTATAACTGCTATCGCATACACATAACAAAAAAAATGTATCTAATAACTTAGCTTAGGCAATTTAAGAAAATATAAACAACAACAAAAATCTATAGATATTAATAACTTTTAAAGATATTAAATATTTTTCAATCAAGAATATTTGTATATCGATAGCTGGTATCGATAGAATACTAAGCTTAAGATAATTGAGCAGAAAAACCATTTAAATAATATTCTGCACAATTTAAAAAATTATAAAAGAAAGTTAAATTAATAGACTTTTAACTTTTATAGCTAAAAAAATATTTTTCAAATATTTATTTGAACAAATGTTGATTTAATTGCTTTAATTTGTTTTTAATATATTTATAAAAATTAGAAAAAATAAAATTGATAAGAATGTCAAGTTTTAAAAATGAAAAAAAAAAAACAATCAAAGAATACACATCAGTAGACTTTCAAGCCTAATAGCTATAAACTATTTTAAAATTAAAAGCGGCTTACATTTGTGTTAGCCTCTGCTAAGCTCACACACTTATAAATAATTCATTTAAACTTTTAATTATGGCCAAAGATTGGAAAATTATGCATTATATCAATTTAAAAGCTGTTAAAAGTCGCCCCGAAAGAATTTTGAATCGATTTGTTTTATATTTTCGAAATGCTTTGACAGACCTGTTTAGAGTTCAGTTTATAGTCTCTTGGCCCTGTTCGAACTGTTTGCACAATTTCACGCTCAATCAGCCAAACGTTGGGTTAATGCTAAAAAGCCACAATGTCGACAATTTGTTGTTCTTGTTGTTGTTGTTGTTAAGCGTATACGTAATATATGGGTAGGTAAGCCAGAGAGACCCCTGGGGGACCACCCAGAAAAACAAAATTGCGTGCGTGTGTGTGTGTCTTAGACAAGTTTCCAGATTTGGATTTGGCTGCTTGAAGCCAAAAGATGAATTTGAATTTAAATTCGTATCGCATTGCGCATTGCTTTGGGTATAAAAATCATTTTTATAACTTCATTTGTGTTAATTTGGAAACGAGGCAAGTCGAGTCAGAATCTGCTGTCAATATTTACAGCTGTCAAAATATTTTCTACAAGCAAATGACTTCATTCATCAACACACACAAACACACACACACACACACATATGTATAAATAATACGCGTAATCTTGTTGTTGCCCAAAAGTGGGCTGGGCAGGTATTTTTCAGTGTAGGAATTTATGACAGTGGAGCGCTCAGATCAATCTGTGGCACGAGAGGTGACTGCCAGTCAGTCAGTCAGTCAGTCAGTCAGTCAATCAGCAAGGCATAAACATGCATTAAAAGCAAAGCGAACAAACAAACAAATAATCGAAATAAGCCTCATTATGACTGCAGAGAGACAAATGCAACAATAACAACTCGACTCAACTCAACTCGACTCAACTCAACTCAACTCAACTCGACAAAGAATTTATTGAAAACTAATTAAACCTGACGGCAGCCACAATTCATTTGCTTGCGGTCGTTTTAATCGTTTATTTATTACTCCCCTTATGTATCTATATCTATCTGTATCTGCTGGCTGCGCCTCCATTTGTGGCCAAACTGGCAACTTTGCCAGCTAATAATGAGCTCAGCTCCAGCTCAGCTCTCATCCAAGTTGTCTGCAGCTTTCAGGTTCTATATTTTCGTATTTCAAATTGATTTGTTGCCAACTGTGAAGTGAGTCTCAAAATGATTTGTCTAACTAGCTAACTAATTTGTTTTATGGTTAATCAAATCGCTCGTAAACAACATTTAAGCTGACAACTTGGCGAATAACTTGGCTCACAAAAGTGATCAAAAGTATTCAAAGGCAATGCCAAAATATTTCACAAAATTATGGCAAGTCATACAAGCAGATTGAAAATACATATACATATATTATTATAGTAATTAATGAATCTTATCTAAATATATGTGCAAGTTATTGCAACTAAGATTTCTTTGAAAATAATCACTTTCTTAGTAGAACTAGTAGTATTAGTAATTTATTATTAAAATAAATTATTAAATGCTCTGCTTTAAAAATGCAATTATTTGCGATAATTGATTTAATTATTTAATTTTATTATTGAAGTAATTTCAGTAATTATGCAATAAACGCAGCTCTCAAGAATTTATTTTGTCTAAGCAAACATTAAGAGCTTAAATTAATCAATTAGTTTCATTTTATTCAACTGTAATTATATGTAATTAAAAACCTTTAGCAACTATAACTAGTAATTGTAAGAAATTTTAGTAATTATGCACTAAATGCAACGCTAAAAAATTTAATTTTGTCTAATCAAGCATTACATGCTTAATTATTCGACTGTAATGAATAACTCTGAATATAATTACTTTCATATTTATCATTTATATTAATTATTCTATGCAAAAATATAATTATAAGGAATTTAATTTTGTCTAAGCAAGCTTTAATTAATCAATTAGGTTAATTTTATTCGACTAAACTGATCCAGTAGCTGCAATTAAGTAATTACTAGTAATTAAATAACTTTAACTAGTAATTACAGATGATTTAGATGATTGAATTTGACTTAACATTAAACATACAAATTGAAGACTGAGAATATGAAAAGATTTGTTTGGAATTCAAAATTTGAAGCCATGACATGCGCACATATTGAATGAATTCAAGAATTTTAAAGTCTTTACTTTATAAGTTATATTCAATTAGCATTTTTAATACAAAATTGTGACTAAAGGGTCTTTGCTCACTTACCTAATTAAGTATTTAGCTGTCACAAGACAGTTGCTTATGCATTACTGCCATTCAATTTGTTTCCAGTGTCGCCCAAGTCTTCTCTACATTCTGCTCGATGCGATGCACTGCGGTCTTGCAGCTCGAGCTTGGCGTTAATTGAGGCACATAACTAACACCCTGTGCAACAGCAAGAGCAACCAGAGCAACCAGAGCAACGCCTGGCCTCGGGCTAGCGGCAACTTGTACTTGAATTTGTGCCTTTCATTGACATTATGAATGCCCCGACTGAGACTGAGACTGAGACTGAGACGCAGACTGAGACTGAGAGCCAAGATGCTGATGTGGTTGTCATACAGTTGACATGTCTGTTGTTTTGTCTGCATTGGGATGTGGGATCTCGGATCTCGGAGCTCGGATCTGGGGGCGCTTTGATTATTTTATGCCAGTGAGTGACGGGCACAGGCCCCAACTGCTGTCACGACACAACTGTGGCATGCCCCAGTCTCAGTCTGAATCTCAGTCTGACTCAAAGTTTAAGTTTCGATATTTCTTTATTCAGTGAGCGATGTCCAATGGGCTCGGGATATGCGTGTGTGTGGTCAACCGCATTTGTCAAGTTTAATTGGGAAGCGAGCTCTGGGCTTTTGCTTTTGGTTTGCTGCGCTCTTGGCTTTAAATTTTGATGGTTCTGGACTTTGGTTTCACTTTTGCTGCCGCTGCTGCTGCTGCTGCTGCTTTGCATAGGCCGCAGAGCCAACTGAGGCGTCGGCGTTGCGTCTGCTTATTGTTTGTTTATTACTTGTTTCGCTTTAATTACTTGTTCGTGATCATCATGATGATGATGATGATGAGCGTGATGAGCGGGACGAGCGTCGTGCAGCCCGCAGTAAAATCGATAGTCACACTTATTGGAATTACTGCTTCATTATCATGTGAAGCGATTTTCAGTGCGTTCAGTACTCCAATTGAATTTTTTATTTATTTTTTTTTCTTTTTGGTGTGCATGTTGGTTTGGAGCTGGCCAACTCATAATCTGCTGACACTTGAGTGCCATTCAAAGGTCTTGAGCTGTGTGGCCAGCCAGCAAATTCAAATTCAAATTCAAATCAGCCAAGATTAGTGAGAAAACAAAAGCTGTGATCCGTACGACCCACGAGCACAACAAAAAGCAACAGCCAAAACAAGTTCAAACCCAAAGCTGACGTTCAAGCCAAGAGCTGAGCTCTGAGCTGAGCTTTAACTCAACTGCTGCCTCCGACTGTTGTGGCCATCAGGGCTCGAGTGCTGGGTAAACATTTCGTTTTTATAGCGCACGATAATTGAGAGATTCTAAGACTTCTTCTCGGAAATAATACTGCACAAGTGCGCAGTTGCCACAAAGGGAGGCGCCAAATATGATTTCAAAATGTTGCAAGGCATAGCCAAGTTGAAAGGCGGAGATAAAGTGGGGGTAACATATCAGAGATTACGAAACGAATCGAATATTTATGGAAAATAATTATAGAATTCACAAGTGAATAATTTTTAATTACTCGAATTCATGTAAACTATAATAAAAGTAATACAAAATAAATAGTTCGATATTATTTGAATTTATTTAAAGTAATTAAAATAATTAAAGAATAATTTGTAAAGTAGTCGCAGTGCTCAAAATTTATTTTCATAATTTAAGTATTTGCAAAATATTTGAATAATCTGATGAGTCATTCGTTGCTGTTTTAATTCAAAGAGTATAAATTGATTGAGTATTAATTGGAATGATTATAATCATCAATATTATTTGACAGATATGCTTTAAATTATTCAGTATAAAATTTTAATTAAATATTTTTTAAATAAGCAAAATGAAATACACTTTTCAATTAAAATAAAAGTTAAATATTGTTCAAACAATTTCAAATTTAATGAACGAAATAATAGCGAAAAAGATAAAAATACTTGGGTTACAAATCAATAAAACTGAAATACTCCGTCAATATTTTAATTTGAGTACTTTTTTCATAAATAACCTCTTCTTAAATTAATTTACTTATGGCTAGTATATAAAACTTAAATGCTTTCTTCTGATTTTGAATTTTTTATTTACTTTCTATAGAGTTATGTCCAAGTCCAAACTTTATTTATCATTTAAGTCTATTCCAGCGATTATCACAAATTACTCCCAAATTATTCCCAATCAACTTCAGATTAGTTTCGCCTATTTATGGCTCACTGGGCTCACTTTTTGCTGCAGTTGCAGCTGCAGCTTCTGTGGCCGCCAGCTTATCTATGGCTTGCCCCATTTGGAGACGCTTTTGTTGTGGCTCCATAACTAATTGCGATGCGGGCATCGGGCAGCGGGCAGCGGGCAGTTGGTGAGTGCTCATAATGTCAGGGCGCGATAATGCCAAAGTCTGATGACTCAACTCCTACCCAATGGCTCCACTTCCAGTTGCAGTTGCAGTTGCAGTTGTAGTTCCCATAAGGCTATCAGGCTATTGTCTAACTCTGATCTATAAGCAATGCAGACTGAGACAGCAACTGAGGCTGCGACTGCGACTGTGACTGCGACTGAGCCTCGCTTCGGGCCATGGCAATGGGCGCATAATAAAATTAAGTCAGTTTGCAAGTTTGCTTGTTGCTGCTCGTTTTGTTGCTGTTGCTGCTGCTGCTGTTGTTGCTGTTGTTGTTGCTGTGTATGCTGCAAACTGCAGACCACCCAAGTTGACAGCGAACACGAACAGCGCTTAAGCTTGTCCTGTTTGGCCAGACGAAGCAGCAGCAGCAGCGGAAGAGAAGACGTGGCTTCGTTTTTAGAGCCAGCGAGGAGCCAGTCGCTAATAAAGCTTAAACAGTCAACAACGTTGCATGGCAAATAAATTTTATTAAGCAGTTAGAAATGAGTTTTAATGAAAAGCAGTCGCCAACAACATCAGCAACAACAACAACATCTGATCATATGATGATCTTTGTCTATATGTCCAAGTTGTGGCTGCTGCTCGTGTCGAGATGTTGCAACTTCATTGCGATTTATGTGCGTCCGACCGAGTCTGCAACATTATTTCCTACTAATTAAAGTCTAGCTCGCTGCTTTGGAATTATATTAAAAATATGCATAATAAATTGACTTGAATTGATGATGAATGGCTTATTAAACATTTGATGGATGAAAGTCGCTGAAACCTCCCACATTAAACGCTAAAATTTATGCAAAACTGTTTGTGAAAGTGTTGCCAACACTGAAGTGTGTACTAAAAAATATTTATAAATATTAACATAATAATTTTGAAGCGCATAAAAAATTGATTAAATTTGAGCGGGGAAATTCCAACAAGTCAACGCTTTTGTATGCCCAGCAATTTGGTTAACTAAGTTAGGCGCCAGCTATTTAACTAACAGAATTTATGAATAACAATATAAAGAGCTGCTTGGGTTTTTTTAATAGATGATGTTAGCTTTTGAATTATGGATCATTAGTTTAAGATATACCAACTTTATTTAAGTTAATTGAAAGTAGTTCAAACTTAAATGTTGAACATTTTTATACTTTCATCGTTTAGAGTTGAAATTAAAATAAAAGTTAAAGTTTTAATTGTATAATCTTGTATCATCTTATGTAATCTTGTATAATCTATAAATTAATTAATAAACTAAATTAAGTTAACTATATAAAGCTTTCATAAATTGTATGCATCTCAATGATTTTTTTTTAACTACAACGAAGATTTTATTTTAACATTCAGCTTTATTTGCTATATTATTTAGTTTATCTATAGCATCTATTCTATAATTTAATTTTTAATTTTAATTTTCAACATAAAGTTAAGCATATATAACAATTAGCATGAATTATCTAATGTAATTTGCTTACAATTAATTTCCAAGCTATTTAAACTTTGGCAGCGCGTAGGATTTTTATTTACTCCCCAGGTCTACTTCAGCTTTTACCTTTTCGTAAGTGCTGCAATCTATTAGGCTAGAAATTATAATATTTTAGCCATCAACTAGAAATTTGTTGTAGAATTCAATTGGCAGTTACGCCTGCCTGACAGTTTTGAGGCCGCCCCAAGAAAATGCGCAAATGCAAAGAGCGCAGACTGTAATTTTTTTTTTATAGTAATTTTGTTGCTTTTTGAGTCTTTTGCTCTGGTTCTGCAGCAAAACGGTGTCAATAAGATTGATGGCTTGCAGCAGTGTTGGAGCACGACTTGGAGACGGCAGCGGCGACTCTCAAACTGTAGCTGCGAGTCGAAGCTCATAGAAACCCAGTTGCATTTGAAACTGGCTTTGGGCTGCGTCAACAGCTTGGCTTTCAAATTGCTCTCACATGTGTGTGAGTGTGTGTGTGTGTGTGTGTGCGCCACTTAAGTTTGGTGTCAGTCAGCTGAGATTGAGACTCGGGGTACTGGCAATGGATGATGACGACGCAGATGACGATGTGTGTGGACCACACAAGCTGCAAATGTTGATTGCCGACTTGACTGACACATTTTGATAAGTTGATTAAAATGTTTTTAACGTACGCCGAGTGCATTGACATTGAGCTGATTTGATTGAGCAACTGACTGACTGACTGGAGAACTGACTCCAGACAACTTCCCAGAAGTACAAGCAGCTGCAATTAACGCGCGCGATTAAAATCGCAGCTTGAGCCGCACATCCGATCTCGAATTGCTTAATTAAAAACTAATGTTGCATGTGGGGGCAGCCTTAAAAGACCCGATAAATACCAAAGTAGAAAGGGTCTTTAAAGTTAGTCAAATGGGAATAGGCGTGGCAGACCAATATAAAGTGTATATCCCATTTGCTTGATCTGGCTAACAAGCTGAGACGCTGCTTTAGCTATCGCTGTCTGTATGAGCGTCAAGATTTCAGCAATTATAACAGCTAGAGAACTAAACTCTCGATTTCTAGCATCAATTTAAACACATGTTTGTATTTGTATTGTTTATTTATTAATATGTAGCACTTAGCCCACAACTGGGTCTCATAATGTCGACTGCGTTCGACTCTTTTTTTTTTTTTTATTGCTATTTACTGACCATTAATCTGTTGCTTTGCTTTGATCTTATTGCAGGTAATACACATTCGTATTCGTTTATTTATTTATTTAATTGTTTGTTGTCGCTCTGAGCCTTCAACTTCAATTAATTGAACAACAACTTTGCCCCGACGTTCGGGCAACAACAATTGCAGTTCCTACTCTCTGCCGCGCTGAGCTGTAAGTATCTGTCTATATGTATCTATAGCGCAATTGCTATAATTTAATTGCCATTTTAAAGGTTAAATTATTTTGTTGCTTTTGCTTATATTTGGTATTGATTAATTGCAATTGACTCTATCGCCTAAATTGGCTAAAAATGTCTGAATTTTCGTATTTATTCTTTGCGTGTTCAATTTTTTTGCTGCTGCCTATAAACAGCAATGTGTCGTGTATAAAAAACAATCGTATAAAGCAATTGCAATCGAAGCTACAAAATCGCTTAACCACAAAATAAGGACGGACGGACGGACGGACGGACCGATTGGTAATAAAAAATTGTACACAAATATGTGAAAATTGTGTAATAAGCGTGTAGCTGTGACAGTTTGTCTAAAATCTGTTCTAATTGAGAAGGTTGAGCCAAAGTACGGTGGGCACACGCTAAGACGAATTGCTGGCAAATATACAAAATAAATGTTTAAGTGAATTGAAATGAATTTAAGGCACAAAAACAAATGAGTTTGTAACCAAGTGTTGACCAACACTGTTATTTAGTGTTGGATATGTCATTTATTTTAAAAAATAAATATGCAAATTAAATGTTGAGCATTTTTTATTCATTAGTCTGTAGTCTGTTATGCTAATTATTAATTTGCAGTGTTGCAAAACGCTTTGCATTTGCATTTCATCATGTGCGGCTTCACTGTAGGCAAATTATGCAAGAACATCTTGTTGACAAGCAACTGATTGTTCAATTAATACGAGAGATCGCATGAAAAGCAAAACAAATGGAACAAAACAAAAAAACGAAATTCACAAACACAATTCGAACTTGTAGCAAACATAGCTGAGGAGAAACCCCAAGTTCCCAGTTCCCAGTTCCCGATCGGTGCGCAGTTCCAACTGCTACTTCAATCAGAAGAATGTTGTCCATTAACAAGTTGTCCCCAGAGTGAAGCGCTTCTGGTCCTTAGCAATTGCCCCCAAAACAAAAACAAAAACAAAAATAAAACATCTGCTTGAGCTGCTGCGGCTTCTGCTCTGAATGCCGCTAACAGTTTGGGCCATTTCCTGCTGCCTGCAATTTCAATATGCGAGTATTTTGCATTTATAGCTCGTAATCATATTTTTATTATTCGCAGTTAGTTTTTCAGTCGAACAGTTGGGTCCCCATTTAAATGATTTAACTGCCTTTGATTGAAACATTTCATTATCAACGTAGTCAGCCCTTTTTTTTTTTTTTTTATTTTTTTGGATTTAAATAATTGGATATGCGTGTGGTACTTGGCTTCAGACCAAGAGAGACCCACATTTCAATGCTTTACGATGTTCATCTGCATTTAGTTGACGGTTCCGGCCTTGTCTGGCGCTTGGCCCCAAGGACTCTCGCGTTCTCAGCTGCTGCCTGCTTCTTATTTTTATTGTTGATTTTTGGGCTTGCGGTTAATCTTTTGCATTTGTGGGAAAGCAACTGTTTTAGTTGCTATGGCAATTTGTGGCTTTAAGGCAAATTTATTGCACATTTAGTTTTGATTTGCTGCATAAATTGTGGCTTAACACTAATTACAGTGGAGCAAGCAAACAAATAAAAGTATGAGAGGCAATACAAGAGGCAATTGCTACAGAAATCCCTAGAGGGGAGGCGCAGTAACTAGAGAAATTTTATTGCTTGAAATATTTAGTTAAATTGTAAAATAAAAAAATTATGCGAAGCTGCTAGAAAAGGAATCTATGTCTAAAAGCAAATTTAGAGAATTTAGCTTAGATGCTTAAAATATTTATTTCAAATTTATAGTCTTGGGTTTAGCATTAAATTAAAATTAAAAATCAAAGCCTAAAGTTTTGACTTATGAAACTTAATTTTTAATGGAAAATGTAAGCAATCTATTCCATAGTTTTAATCAGCCCACGCAAATATATTTTTTTTGGGAAATACAATACTCAGAGCTCTTGTTAGTCGTGTGAGTTGTTGTTGCCCACAAGTTTTTGTTTTATATTTATTTACAAGCATTTAATGTCTTTTTAATGGTCAACGCAGCGTTTACATTTTTATTTTTTATGCACAAGAGACAAACAAAAAAAAAAAAAAATAGATAGACAAGCAAACTAAAAAACATTTTCTTCATTTTTTATTTATTTATTTGTTTGCTTGTAAGTAATGTTTTAAACTTAATGATGTTGTTGTGCGCATGTTGAGTTGTAGCTATTGCTGTTGTAGGTGTTGTTGTTGCTGTTGTTGTTGTTGCTGTTGCTGGTGTCGTGTGTCGTAGCAGCCGCCGCAGTGGCACAGAGCCCAAAAAATTTAAAATTTCAACAAGCCAAACGCCATCACAGTTCCCAGCTGACTGTTGCTGCTGCTGCTGATGTTGCAGGTGTGTGCGTGTGTGTGTGTGTGTGTGCGTTTGTTGGCCATGTTTTGTCCATTGAAGCAATTATTATTTATTATTGTTGTCGCTGCCGTTTCGCGCGCCAGCCAAAGCAGCTGAGCAGGTGTTAATTGTTCGCTTTTTCATTTTTGGGTTCCTCAAGTTGCTCAACTTGAGTTCTTGAGTTTGAGTTTGAGTTTGAGACTTTCAAGGTGCCATCACTCAAATGGCGACTCATTTCTTTGGCTTACACGTGTGTGTAATTGTAATTGTAATTGTGTAAATGTAATTGCCACACAGCTGCCATCAAAAATGGACAATGCAATTGTTGTTGTCGCCATAATTGTTGCTAATCATTGATTGCACATTTAACACAAAACGTGCAGTTTGTTCTACAATTAAACTTGACAACTGTGGTTAGACTTTAATCAGGCACTAGTTTAAGCTACTAAATGACTCAATTATCGTTGCACTAATTGCTGTCAGCCCAGCTAAGAATTTCCGTTTTAGTTTAATCCATCACAATTAGAGCTTGTCTAATTGTTAGCTTTTCATTAAAAGTGTCAACAGTGGGTTAAGTGATGCTCATGAGATTTTTATAGCGTCTCATACTATCGGCTATGCTCGACTTAAGCTGCTTTATCCATTATTGAATTGGTTAGAATTTAATTCAAATAATAAATAAAAGTATCGCGTAAGTTTTTTGAATTTTACTTCATTTGTTTGAAGTTTTGGGCTACTTATGTTCAATTTAATTATTTCAAAACCTAAAGTGTAATTTATAGACTTCCCAGCACTTTAAAGATTCCTCAGAAGTTTTACTCGTAGCTAGTGATTTATATTGAATAAACGAAAACCAGAACCCATTAACTTAATTCAAACTAAAACACTTGATTATCAGCAATTAAATAGAGTTTCAGTTTCAGTTTCACTTTGCGCCGCTCAATTACATTGGAATACTTAAAATTTTAGATTTCTCGTTAACATTTTTGTTTCGGAAAATTCACTTCAAATTTCAAGTTGCAGCGATGCGCAGTAGCTGCCTAAGCAATTCCAAAGTTTGTATGACCTTTTCATTCAATTAACCCACATGAATAAATAATAAACAACAGCGTGTCTATGTATGTGTGTGTGTCTGTGTCTGTGTGTGTGTGTAATGTAAAATCCATCAGCTGAAAAATGGCAAGCTGACAGTTTGTTTGTATGTCTAAGAGGCCAAGGAAGGGGGTGTGGGGTGAAGGGTGAGGGGTGAGGTGGGCTGTTGCTGCAGCAGGTAAATAGAGGAGGTAACGCAACGACGACAACAATTGCTGCCATGTGGCAAACGAGCCACATTATAATGGAATAAAATGTGCTAAGCTGCAGTAGACTTTCAAAATACGCTATAAAGCGAAAAATATAAAAATTTAAATTTAAAATATAAACAAAAGCGTAAGCATTCTTTTCTTATTATTTAAAATTAAAAAGCTATTTAAATTCTAATTTTATTACAACAAATTACAAGTAGAAATAAGTTTAGAAATTTTTACTTCATTCAAAAATTTATGATCAGTTTTTTTTTAGAATTATTATTCAAAAGCATATATTTTTGCCCTATTTTAAAATAATTTTTAAATCAGAAACATTTTTGAACAATATAAAATAATCCATTTTCATTTCTTCTTTTTTTAATTAAAGTTCGCAGTCTGTTTTTATTATAATAATTGAAATGTTTTTATTTTTCCACTATTTTTAAATAATTTTAAAAATTAGAAACAATTTTTAAACAATATAAGATAGTCCATTTGCATTTCTTCTTAATTTTCTTAATTATAGTTCGCAGCCTGTTTGTTCGTTAGCTAATGCATATAGCCGAACTTTAAAATTATTTACAGGGTATTAACAAACAATTGGTGATGCGTGTTTGTTGCTGCAGTCAAGCAAGTTAAGCTGACAAACGGCAGCAAATAAACAAACGCTCACAAAGGCAGCAGCAGTAGCAGCAGCAGCTGCTAGTTAATAACTAAATGAGCGAATCATTGCGCTCCAGTTAATAGCCACTAAACTGTGGGTGTTCTTACTGGGACTGTAACTGAGCTGAAATCGTTTGTGAATTTGTTGACATTAGTCGGTTATATGGCTGATATAAGTGCGTATGATTAGCATATGATTATTTGATTACTAGGTTCAATGCATTTTGCCTTTTGTTTTGTTTGGTTTTGTTTTGTGGCCACACGAAAAATGAGTTATTTTTCACTTAAAAACAACTGGCGGCGACCAAATGTTTTTGTCATTAAAAATCCATTAAAAGCCCAGAGTGCCACGCCCACTGCTGTGTCTTGTGTCGTGTAAAAAAGTTAAGCGACAGCTTGGCCACCATGTGAGTCAGCCAACTGCCACGAGGAGCGACCGACCGCACACAGTTTCCATTGTAAGAGCCATTAAAGTGAAACTAGAAGCTCATTTACACGCTGGAACGACACCCACTTCAAATGGCCACCCAGCCAGCCACCAGCCAGCCACCAGCTTGGGGAGGGAGCAGTCTTCAAAGCGCATGCCGACGACTCCCAGATTTGCCAAAAGATTTCACAAACATGTCGCAGACACTTGGCACTGGATTGGGGGCTGCATGTCAAAGGGATTAGCGCATAAATCATCTCTCGATGCTTCCCCTAGACAAGTCGCAGTCGCGCTCTGTCTGTCTGTCTCTTGCTTTGTGTGTGTGTGTGTGTGCCTATGCAAGTGGCCGCGACTGTATGAAATCAATCGAAATCGAACAGCAGCAGCAGCAGAATGGGAAGAAGAAGCAGCAGCAACAACAAGCAGGCGCCACACAGACTTAATTAAGTCATCAACCAGAAGGCAGGCTAATTGGAGATCTGTACCGCGATCGCAGCCCATGCTCAGATCAGTGACCAAAAGACGCACCCGCAACACAGCCCCAGATAGACAGAGAGAGAGAGAGAGAGAGAGAGAGAGATAGAGAGTGAGCGAGAGCGAGCACACACAAGCAAACCTCATCATGATGTTCAACATGTTCTGCTTCAGCTTATGCTGCGGCTGCGGCTCTTTTCGTGGCGCTGTCTTGATGATTCAGTACGTCAGCGTAGACCACACACATACACACACACACACACACACAGACTAGGAGTTCCCTCTGTCTTTTGCTTCAGCTCTGGGGCTGTGTGACTCACTAAAACCAGTCGCTGCCCTCAAGCAGCAGCAGCAGCATCGGGATCGGGCTTATATGCAGTCCAGTCGGCGTTAAAGTTTGGCAAATCCGCCAACAATGGGAGCAGGACCACCAAAGAAGCTGCTGATGTAGCCAAAGCCATAACGTCTCCACTGCATTAGGGGTGGTCCTTTGGGTTTGTTCCTTTGCTTATTCGTTGCTGTTGTTGTTGTCGCTGTTGTCGTTCTGCTGTTGTTTGTTGCTGCTGCTGCTAGCGGCTGTAAATGAAGGTCACTAACAACAACAGCAACTACACTGCGCAGCAAGCAAATAGTTCAAGTTAAGACATAACACAAAGTTTTAGTTGCAGCAGAAATTTCGCACATTAAGACAAAAAGTAAAGTATTCAAGATTAAAAAATTTATAAACTGTTTCATTTAAAATTGATGATTTAGTCAAAAAGCTAAAATATTTATAAAAATGAGAAAAAAACTATAAATATTTTTATTCTATTTATTGATGTAATGAAATGGTCAAAATGCAATTATTCCCAAAGTCTTATTCATTCTTATTCATGTTGAGATAAATTTTAAGTTTGATAAACTGCTAAACTAAAACAAACTCTTTAATTTATTTTAATATTTTAATTTTTCAGTTAAATATTTTCAAATAGAAATACAATTTTATAATGTGAACTTAAATTCAAGTCTCAAACCAAAAAATGAATTGCTGTCAAAATATTCTTTTATACCTAGTAACTTATTTTAATTTGTAGCATAGTGTAATTCCACCTGATTTGGTTTAGTTGTTGTTAGCTGCTTCTGTTTTTGTTGAAGCGCCTAATATAATTCTCGATTGACTGTGGATTAGCTGCCGTTGTTGTTGTTGCTGCTGCTGCTGTTTTCTTATAGTTTTTTTTTTTTTGCGTGCTTGGTTTTCTTGGTTTATTTGCATATTACCAGTTTCAGTTGACATTTTTATTAACTGGTGGGCGCCATTGCAACATGTCAACGATAACGATATAGCCCCGCTCTAGGTGAAGTGTGGGGCGGGGGGCGTGGGCATGGCTCTGACCACACGCAAACAGCGGTCGGCCATAAATATTTACCCTCAATTGTAATTACAAAACACCGATAGGCATCTCGCTCTCGCCGCTCTTCAGTGCGCATCGCATCGCAACGCGCGGCGGCGGCGGCTCGTGGGGGTTGCATTTAAAGCAATTTGCATTTCTCTGTGAGCATTGGGGAATTAAATAACAACAACAAAAAGAGCAAGAATAACAACTGTAAGCGGCAGTGCGACCTCGCATATAATTAAGCGGAGCCTTTAAATTGCAAAAGCATGCAAAGGGCAGCAGCTATGAGCAGCGGCAGCGACAGTTGCAGTCGACGCAGCGAGCGGCAGCGCAGCTGCACTTGGGTGGTCTGCTCGTTGTCAAAATGTGTGGTCTTTATTAATAACAGCGAGCGACAGTAGCGAAGAGCGCGAGCCGAAGATGAAGAGTGCATGGGACGGGGGACTCTGTCGCCAATACAAAACGGATGTTCAGCTGTGTGTGTGTGTGCGCGCGCTCTCAACTCATGTAATCTGCACTTGCTCCCTACTTTTTGCGCTCTCATTCGGCGCTGCCAGCATGTTGGAGCCTGCATATGTTAGAGACTGCGCGACTGCGACTGCGCTGCGCTGCGAGGTCGACTTGAACTTCAACGATCAGCGTAAATTGAGCATTGCCCGTTGTCGTCTTGTTCTTCTTGTTGTTGCTTTTTCGGCATTTACGCCTTTGATTTTTTCCGCTCAAATGGGCAGAAGCTGCAAATTAAAACATTTTTTTCTTCATCATAGTTGTTGCTCCCCTTTTTACAGCTGTCCGTCTGTCGCTCTGTCTGTCTTTCAGTTGTTTACTTTTTGCGCCTTGATTCTTTGTTTGCTTTGTTGATGACGATCATTTCGCATTAAGTTTAATTTGAGGTTGAAAATAAGTTCGCTAATGAACTCATCAGCAGCAGTTTTCAGCTTTTGTTTATGACTCTGTACAAAAGACACAATGATACTTACATACATATGTACATATGTACACACACACACAAGTGAAAGGCTTGTCAGTCGTCGATGCAGATGTAAGATTATTTTCATTGTGAGCTGCCAAATATTAAATGTGTTAATTAAGCAAACAAAAGACGCTGCTGTGGGTCCTCAACAGCAACAGCAACATGCAAATTCTTGTACATGTGTTGTCAGCTGCAGCAGCAGCAGCAAAAAAAAATCATTAAACATGTGCTTAAGAAATCAGAGAAAAGACATTTTAGCAAAAAAAAAAAACTAAGAGAATTAAAATGAAAAGTTGGACCTGATGACTGTTGAATACGCTACAAAATATAAAACAGTATTCAATTTGGCACAATAATTAAAAATGAAAAATTAACAATTATTTATTTTAAATAATAATAATAATTAAAATTATATATTGTTGTTGTTTGCGTAGGTGAAGTTAGCTTACGTTGCAGCTGGCAGTTGCCCAAGACTAAGTGAGACGTCTTTCGCTACGCGAGACCAAGAGACACACACACACACAGGCACAAGTGTCGCCAAACCGAAGCAAGAGAGCAGGGAAGAGAGTGAGAAAGAGAGTGGTAGGGGCTTGGGCTGCTCATATAAATTTCTAGCACGCGTGCAAGTAATTAAGCCCAAAGATGAGACATCTTTTTGTATACATGCACACACACACACACACTAATACACACAAATGCATGTTGGGCTACATGTTTAGATACAAATATTGCTGATAGCTTATCGCGCATGTTGATCGCGCGGGGTCCGCTTTAAGAATTATTGTTATGACGTTGCCCAGACATAATTAGTGGGGGGAGGGGGGAAGCTGGAGCAGCTGAGCAGCGGAGAAAGCATTTAGTTTATGTGTGGCATTAATTAGTTTAGTTAATCAACTGCTGAGCGGTCTGGAATATTTATGGTTGTTATTTTGAATTGAAAGTAAAGCAAAGCCAAAAGCATTTTATTGATGAAATTTATCTTTTTAAAATGTTTTATTTGATGCATTGTTGCTGCACTTGATTTATGTTTATTGCATATTGCAGCATGGATTTTGCAATGTTGCAACATGAGTTGCAGCTGGGGCGCCCATAAACGTGGCAAGCGTTATAAATTGCAGCGAACGGACGCGCTGGACTTTCTAAGCCAAATTCCCCACATAGTTTATGGCGCTAATTTCTTTATTCATGGCGCCAGCCAGCAAAGTTGCCTCAGTTGTTGCCTCAGTTGCTGCTGCTGATGCATTTTGAGCAATAAACGCCTGAAATTCATTTCAGTTTGCTCGCCTTAATGAGTCCGAGTTCGAAGTCGCTCTGTGATTGCGCATGCAGTGCATGTGGCAGTCAAAGACAAATTTAGTTGCATGCCACAGAGTCTTGCAGCATCAGTTCAGCATCAGCTCAGCTCAGCTCTCGCCTTAATTGCGTGCATAAATTGCTTGCAATTTCAATAAAAATGTTGCACAACTGCTCGATCGATCGGTCAAATGCGTATCAATCAATGTGAGAAACTCGGCCCCAGACTCAGACTCAGACAATGCATTTGTAATTAATATTCTGTGGCCGTGCTGTCTACAAACACACAGAGCACAGCATAAAATATATCGAACGGCTACGTGTTAACAAGCCCAGTGGCAGTTGTAACAACAAAGGCAGCAACAATCACATGTGACAATTGCCAGTTTTAAATAATGAATGCACTCAAACACTCACTGAGCGTAAACTGAGCTCAGCTTGTCAGCTAGCTATAGCCTGTAGTTATGTAATTGGCATGTAATTGCTGTTTGGCATATATTACGCATACGCACTGTTTGCCAAACAAAAGCAATATCAATTTACATAGGCTGAGCATAACAAATGGCACACAATTTAATTTAGCCCCCAAACAATTGAATTTAAATAAAAAGCACCCACTCTCTCTCTCTCTCTCTCTCTCTCTCTCTCTGAAACTGAAATGCGATGTCAGTCAGCTTGGCGATTGATGGGTTTACATTTTGCTCAACAAGTTGCCCAAAGTTGCGCGCTTTTGCTTTTAATTAATTTACACGACAATCAATGCAGATTAAAAGCTCACATTGGGGGGCGGTAATTCGCTTAAAAAGGGATGAAAAGTGAGCTGCAGACAGCAAGAGGGTGAAAAAAAAGAGAGAGGAATTTAATTTGAGCATATTTGTTATTTAACCAAATAGTTAACAGTTGCTTAAAGCAAAGATTAAATGCGCTAAAGTAAATAGAAAATCAGCAGAGCAACAACTGAATTTATTTATATAGCTTAATTATTATACAAACTAATATAATAACTAAAGATGGTGAGTGTTAGCTACTCGACGACTCGACTATAATAACAGTCTATAAATTATTTCGAATTTATAAATGAAATTAGCTAAATAAAATGTCATCAATTTTTTTATCTTTTCATATTTTATAAAAGCTTAAAAGTGTATTACAAATTAAATGCATCCAAAGCTGTTTAATATTAACTTAAATTTCAATTCACATATGTATATATAATATGTACATAATGTTCATATATCTGAGAGGAAATTCCTTTAAATTTATTAAATTAAATTTGCAAAGTGTGTTAAAAATTAATTGCATCAAACTTTAACTGAAATCGAATGCCTAAAAGTCAAACTTATTTTGCAGAAAGTCTTATAATTTTTATTTTTATATAGGCTACTTTTACTTTTAATTTAAATTGAATACTTAATATTTTCTTAAAATTTCAAAGAGCTTAACAATCAAATAATTTCAAAGTAGCTCAACTTTTACTTACAGCTATTGACTTAATAAATTTATAGCTACTTCAAAGCTATATAGCTGTAAATTTGACTACAATCGTATGCATATATTTTATTCTTGAGCAATTTCATGGCTGGCAGTTTATTTAAATTCAATAAAACAAGCAGCAAACAAAGCCAAACTGTTACCAAGAGCTTAACTTATGTTGCCTGCCACGCGTCTGGGGCCCTCGAGTGCTTAAATGGGCTCATGAATGCGGCTTATCTTGTCGACACACACTCAACAGACTGTGGCAAGCTGTGAGGGTGACCCAAGTGGGTGGGTGGGTGGCATGCCACAAGCGGAAGCTGCGGCAATTTGTAGCTCGGTGGTGTGTTTAGTGTTTTTGATGCGCTGCTTATGATGGGCGTGAAAAATAAAATGCTTTGCGGTATGTTGGGGGGAGGGTAGGGGTACGTTGCTGCCATTTTGGCCAAGCTGCGGTTTTTTATATTTTTATTATTGTTGTTGTTGTTGCGCAAGTGTTGGCCACTTAAATGGGCGTTGCCATAACTCATAGACAACAACATTGGGCGCAAAACTTGTTGCCAGGCCACGACGAGCGCTAAAATCGTCAACTTGAAGCTAATAACTCATTTAAAAGTGGCTGACATCAGTTGCTGTTGTTGTTGTTGCTGTTGCTGTTGCTGTTGGCAGCAGCTGCAGCTGCAATTGCGCCCCATGAGCAAAATAACTTAATTTCATAAATGGCCAAAGCAGCAGCAGCAGCAGCAGCAACAGCAACAACAAGACAGTAAGAAGGGGTGGGGGGAAGGGGCAGGGGCAGGGGCAGGGGAGACTCCAAGTCAGTTGCTGGCCTAGGCGTTTATCTGAAAAGAGTCTTGCGGCTTTTAACCACCAAATTGCTGCCATGTTGACTGATTGACGCTGCCAACGAGTTGCAGCCACAAGCGCTCATATGTGTGTGTGTGTACGTGTGTGTGTCTATTAACTTGGCCAATTCGTGTTCTTAATTATGCTAGCAACGCCAGTCGTGTGTTTTTTATTTTTTTATAGCGTATGCAAACGTTAGTTGCTGCTGCTTTTGTTGTATGTGGCATGCAACTAACTGGCGCTGATTGCTGCTTGTTGCCATTGTTGTTGTTGCTGTTGTTGCTATTGCTGTTGTTGCTGCTGTTGCAGTCAGTCAAGCAATTTGACTCATAAAATTATGACTGTGACATTTTCATTCAGCCTAATTGAGTTTGGCAATTGTTTTGGCTAAATTTGTGCCGACGCGCGGGGCGGGGCGGGATGGGCGGTATATTTGAACTGAAGTTGTCTATTAGCTTTACCTGGAATGTAATTAACTGTAAAGTGAGTCATTAGCTTTGATTTAATAGTGTGTGAATTGTTTTGAAACAAGTTTGCCAGCAACAATTTATAGTTGAAGCTAGAAATCAAACAAGAAGTGCTGAAGTTTAATTATTTTTTTATTTAAAAAGTAAAACACAAAAATTTGTATTCAATTCAACCAAATCATGTCTAAGATTAAATTTAAAATTTAGATTAAAGCTAAGCTTGAACTATTATTTATTTATTAATTATCTATTGCTCTATTGAGTAAGAACAATTAATGGTAAAAGAAATTTTCTATAAATAAAATTAAAAAATTGTATTCAATAGGCAAAGCCCAATCAATAAGATAAAATTTTAAATTTAGATTAAAGCTAAGCTTGAACTAATTTGTTTCTTTATATTTATAGTTAGCTTGGCAATTTTTCTAGCTGCTTTTGCTGTTGCATATTTAATTTACTTTGTTTGCTTTTCGCATGACGAAATCAATTTGAAGCAGCAACTTCCACTTCAACTTCAAATTGAAAGCTGAAAAGTGAATGCAACAAATCGAAAACTGAGCGCACACACACACAGACACACAGAAGAGCGAGTACTGCTAACCCTCAGTGACACCCACACGCAGCCGAATGAGCATGTGCAAGCGAGATAGCGCTAGTGAGCAAGCGAGAGATAAAAGCTATCAAAGCGTACGCTCAGCCATGGAAGCTGTCAGCTCGAGTTGAATTTAATTAAATCCTTCATGTCGGCGTGTCTGTTAAAAATAGACAAATGACAGTTTTACAGTTACGCTGTCCAAAAAGGATAACAAACAGCTAGAGCGAGATAGCTAACAAACTTTGTTTGTATGTGTGTGTGTGTGAGTGTGTGTGTGTGGGGTAGACAGACTTTAGCTCAGATGACAGTTGAAATTGAAGCACAGATTACAAACAAAATTGAATTGCATTTTTTTTTTTTGCTCAGTTCGTGCCTTTGTTTGTTTTTAATATGCGTGTGTGTGTGTGTTTGTTTGTTTGTCTTGTTACTAATTACTTAATTAAAGTCAAGCGTGCAGAGCATCGCCAAAGACGAAAACAAAAACAAACTCTTGTATAATTAAATGTCGCCAAGCAGCGCAGCGTGAGAATTCGCGAAGCTCAATGAACTGAACTTGAAGTCTCAAGTGTTGGCTCGAAATCGCTACGAACTAGTTTAGTCTATAAAATAGACAGCATTGCCTATTTGTTTATAAGCAGAATTGTTCATAATTTATGTAGCTCACAATATTTAAATTTTATCTTTTCATCTAGAGAGTATCTCAGCTTCGTTTTTGTTCTTTGCTGCTTCTTGCTTTGTTGCATTGTCAGCATGCCAAGCGGGCAACGGAAATTGTCAGGCGATCCACATGCCCCAACTGGCGCCAGCTGCCTCACACACACACACACACACACACACACACACATACATACTAAGAGCTGCTGACGTCATAAAAACTTTGATAACTTAATTAACAACAGCAGCCGTGGCAAAGTCGCAGTCGCAGTCGCTGATCTTTTAGTTCGGCAGCTTCCAAACTCTTTTTGTTGCTGGGCGTGTGTATATGTGTGTGTATATGTGTGTGAGTTTTAATTTGGCCAAGAATGCGGTAGGTAAACTAAACCAAATTAAAAGTGATCGCAGCATTTTATCGATAATTTATCAAAGCAAAAACCCAGTGGCGAATACTTCGAGCTCATAAAAGCAGCTCGCGCGCTCTCTCGCTCACACACACATGCGAATTGCTCAACGTGTGTGGTCCACATGGTCTCGAAGCTTCGCTTCAACTGCGACGGCGACAGCGACTGCGACTTCAACTTCGACTTCGGCTTTTGCTGTAGCCGCGACTGTAACTTTTCGAAATTAGCATAAGAGCGCCGAGGCTGAGCTCAACTCTCTCTCTTCGCTCTTCGCTCTCCGCTCTTGGCGTAAAAGAGAGCGAATGTGCCGAACGCAACTGTGGGGGATCAGCTGCCAGCCATAAATCCGCAGCGGCTTCAACGCACAGGTGGTCAACCTGGGCGGCTCTTGGCTGATATTTAAAACAATCTGTTGTGCTTTTCAATTACTTTATAGTACGTACACGATATACGAGCGGCGTTGAACATAAAAAATTACAGGAGCGCAGTCGAAGCAAAATCAAAAAAAAAAGTAAACAAATAGTTTGCAACAAAATAGTTCACATTTATTTGAGTGCTTTTGTATCTCAGCTACGCTTTAATTACTTGACAGCGCCCAACCCGCTTGCAATTGAATGCGCTCCTGTGCTCAAAGCTCTTGTGATCATGCGCTCAGCATAAAAACTTATGAGCTCAGCTGTGCTATTAATTGTTTTATTAAGACATTTTCAGATTTAACATGCTGCATGCGCTACACGAAACTTTCAAGGCTCGTACGACTTGTTTGGCCATTTTATGAGATATCTTGTTTAAAGAAAAATAATATTCAAATCGAAAATTATAAGAAAATAGAAAGAAAATAAAATCTTTTAGTTATTTGATTTTATTTAAAAACACCAAGACAATACTTGTATTATATTAATTATTTTGTTTCTTTTTTTATTTTACAATATGTATATAATATATTTTTATCAAACTATTTCTTACTAAAATCTGTAGAATTTTAAGCTAATTTTGAGCTGCTTAATAATTTATTCATTATTATATGTATTATTACAGAGCATTTTAAATATATAAAATATATTGATTTCTAGGTTTTACTTTTGCTCTTTTTACTAAAATTACTTTGACTTAGAATTTCAAGCTTATTCTACAGAATAGTTTATTTATCATTAAATAAATTTGCTTAGAATATTTTATTGATTTATATTTCATGCTAAGTAATACATATTAATTATTAATATGCACATTTTTCAAGTTTCTGCTCGTCTGTTGAAAATTACTTTGCTGCTTAGTCTATTAATATTTGAATTTAGCTTTTATTTAATAAATATGCTCGCCTCTTTTTGGAGCAGCGCATTGACAGCCGATCTGGACTGACCCAGCGCCAAGCCCAAGCCCAAGCCCAGACCCCAGCTGAAGCCACAGACACTGATCTTGGCTGCCCAACTTAAGCTCTTGGCTTGGAGTGTGTAACTCTCTATACAGTTTGAGACTTTGTCTGCGTCTTGGTTTTCATTTTTTTTGTTGTTTTTAGTATATTTTTGTATCTTCTGCATCAATGCGCATTTGCGATCATCATCTTCATCATAATGATCGTGTGTCGGCGTCGGCGTCTGCGTTTTTGGAGTCTTCGACGGCGACGGCGACGGCAACGGCGACTGCGTCATGATGATCGGTGTGGTCCTCAAGTGTTTTGCATCTTTTGATCCGTGGAAGATTGATGTTAATGTTGGGTAGGCATGGTGTGAACATACTTATTCGCATATTTGTTTTTTCAGTTCGGTTATGCTCTGACTCCGACTCTGACTCTGACTTTGACTCTGCGAACCGCACACGACGTTCGTGGCTGGAGCTTGGGCTGGGGTCTGGGCTCGTAATTAAAATGTGCACTGAAGGCGGAGAGGCTATCAGCATGAAAGCGCAGAATGGGCCACTAATAGAGCCATAAAGCGAACATTTATTGATCTACAAATTATTTTGTTGGCTGCCGCGTGCTCCAGCTCCAGCTCCAGCTACAGCTCCAGCTCGTCTCAGTTTGGGTCAAAAGTCGAGACGAGCGCGACGAGTCTTGACTTTGTTTTCAATGTTGCTTTGTGTGTAATCTTAATATTCATTAGTTTGGACTGAAGCGTGTTCTTGGCTCTTTTGAAAAGCTAGCGCCTTTGCTTTAGTTTTGTATTTTATGGCAACCGAATAAACAAACAGACAGACAGACATACAAACTTTGGGGTGGTCTTGAGCGCTGGAAACGCTTTGAAGATCAATCAAGATCGCTGATAAGTTCGCTGGCTCGAGTGAAAGCTTAGCTTGGCGTATTAATTGTTGCTACGATTGCGTTAATTGAGAAACCCTAGTAGTGAGGGCAACTCATTGTTGTTAATTTAGTCGAAATATTCATAGAAGCGTAAAATGTTCACACCTCAAATTGCAAAAGCAAAGCCAACGACGAGTCTATTAGCCAGACTCTGCCAGCTAAGCAGCAGCAATACAAATGCTACACAAACGATAAAGATCAGCTACATTAGCCGATGATCGTATCGATGTCGCTGTTGCCGCCGCCATCAGGTGGCAGCAACTATTGCTCTTGCCTCAGTTTGCGGGTCGCGGCGCGTATCGATTGCAGCTTTGGCTTAATGAAATTGTTTGCTAATATCAGCGGAAAATGTGGTCTGCAATTTGTTCATGTCTCCCAGTCTCCCCAGCAGTGGAGACTGCGGTCAGCAATCGATGGCGATGTGAAATTAATACCAGCACCAGCACCAGCACCAGCACCAGATACGATCCAATCCAATCTTATGAGTTCGGCTCTGTCTCTGGCTTTAGCTTTGCCAGCTCAAGCGCTAAGGCGTGAGTGTGAAAATTGCAGAAGGTTAAATGAAGTTGTTTCAACGCGGTGTTGCCACCAGCTAAGGCATTGAACACATTTTTTTTTATTACTACATAACATTGCTTGGAAATTTTAAAATTTATTGCATGGCATTAATTTTTTATACACTTTGACATTTTTGTAAAAAATGGGAAAAAGGGTATTATGAAGTTGCTCAAATGTATGTAACAGGGAGAAGGCGTGGCAGACCCATAAAGTATCAACGAGCTGAGTCGATATAGCCATGTCCGTCTGTCCGTCCGTCGTGCATGTTTCTCAGCAACTATGAATGCGTGTATCTCAGCAAATACAAGAGCTAGAGCAACCAATCTGGTATGTAGGTGTATATCCAGGACACTACGCTTATTTTATTTTTTTTTATTTCCTCCCCTTCCCCCGCATCGAAAAAAACCGATATATAAGGCAGTAAAAAAATCTGAAATGAAATAAATTGCTTAGTCATGTTTTCGACCGATTGTGAAAATTTCTAAACGATCGGATAATAATAGGAATTATTCACATTTCATTTTCAATATCGACAGCGGGGTGCACGTGCTGACGCGCTATACAAACGTCGCTGCTGACGCTAAAAACGAAAACGAGCTGTGACGCGGTTGCTGTTTTGTGTGTATGTGTTGGTGAGTGCATTGCGTGTGTTTGTTGCGATAACCTAGTCAAAGGTGTATTTAATGTGTGTGGCGCCCAACTTTAACCTGTCCACTTGTTTTTTTTATATATTTTTAAACTTTCTATTTTACACACTTGGTTAGCGTATACGTTTCTTAATTTATAAAAAACACAATTTGTCAAATTTAAAGACTTATTGCAATGGATTTAAATTTTTTAATATATTTTAACTTATTTAATTATTGGCTTGAATTTAATTTATTTCTATAATTTTTAAACTCTTTTGTTTGCTGCTCTGCATATTTGATTTAAAATTATTATAAAAATTTATAGACAGTTATACAGCTTTAAAAACTTTTTTGAAATGAATTTTTTATATATTTTTTAACTTAAAATTGTTTTTAAGCATTTTTGTCTCAGTTTGCAGTATTTGTTTATTACAATTCATGTCTATACTAAATAAATTGTTAAATATGCATTTAAAATATTAATCTTTTTTTTTTTAGCTAATATTTATATCAGAGTATATTTAAAATATTTTTTTTTACACATTTGCTGCTTAGCATATTCGATTTTTCACAAATTTAAGATTTTTTTGCAAATGGATTTAATTTCTTTAATATGTTTTTAATTTGAAATATTTTTACACATTTTTCTCTCAGTCTACAGTATTTGTTGCTTACTTGAAATTCATAATAAATAAATTGTTACATATGCATTTAAAATATTAAAAGCTGGTATTTTAGCTAATATTTAATTCACATATTTAAAATATATTTTTACACATATTATTCATATTTGTTAATAGTTAAAAAATATGCGTATAATGTTTTTATACACTTTGACATTTTTGTAAAAAATGGAAAAAGGGTATTATGAAGTGCTCAAATTATGTAACAGGGAGAAGGAGGCGTGGCAGACCCCATAACGTATGACGAGCTGAGTCGATATAGCCATGTGTCTGCCCGTCCCGTCCGTCTGTCCCGTCTGATGAGTGGTGTCCTCAGCAACTATAAGACTACGAGCAACCAAATTTGGTATGTAGGTGCTTATATCCAGGACACTACGCTTTTATTTTTTTTTTAGTTAAATTGTTAGCCCGCAAATCGAAAAAAACGTTATATAAGGCAGCACAAAATCTTTAAAATCTGAAATAAATCACAAACTTGCCTAGTCCAGTTTTCGACTAACTGAAAGATTTTTTTTTTTTTTTTTTTTTTTTTTTTTTTTTTTTTTTTTTTTTTTTTAAAAAGTCGGAAAATAACTTAGGAATATTAGCATTTCAATTTTTCAATATGACAGCGGGGTGCAGTGCTTGACGCGCATACACGTCGCTGCCGACGCAGCGGCGGCGTCGCTGCTCGACGCTACAGCGAAAAAACGAGCTGTGACGCGTTAGCTGTTTGTGTGTATGTGTTTGTGAGTGCATGTGTGTGTTTGTTGCGATACCCTGTCAAAGTGTATTTAAATGTTGTTGGCGCCCAACTTTAATCTGTCCACTTGTTTCTTTATATTTTATAATAAATTGCATTAAATTTAATTTAAGCTAATTTGTTTTTACTATCAAATCTTTTGTTTATTTATGCATCAGTATAAAATATTGATTATTATATTGTGCTATATTTAAGCATTTTATAAATATACATTTTTTTCACTATTTTTCAAACATTTATTGCTCAGCATAAAGCTTGTAAGCTCACAGTTTAGTTGAATTTACATATCAATTTGCGTAAAATATGCTTTGCATAATTAGCAGTCACCTTTCACTCGCCTTTTCAACTTGGCTGTGGCACTGGCTGCGGCTGTTGCAACATGTCTTGACGCCCTAGACAAGTTGGCCAATTGCTATGCATGGCAGCAGGCAACGACTACAGCAGCAGCAGCAAGGAAGCAACAACAATCAGCGATATGAGTGCATATTGATAGAGCAATTAAAAATATATCTAAATATTTTCATGTGACAGCGCAAATTATGCGCTGGAATGTTGCTGGCGGCAATACAAAAGCGAAACGCCGCCAACAACTTGGTCGGGCCAACAATCTGTTGCCATTTAGCGCGCAAATATCTATTTTTGATTTAAGCCAAGTTGCGAGCTAAGCCAAAGCCAAAGCCAGGCCAAAGCCAGAGTCAGGCCAAGCGATTGAGCGATAGACAAACCGTTGACAGTCTGTCTGCGGCATCGTTTGTCAGTCGGGGCAACACCGCAATCAGCGATAAGCTTGTGTATTGCTGCTTATGATTGCTGCAACTGCAACTGCCACAGCTACTGCAGTTGCAGTTGCAACTGTAGCTGTGGCAACTCTTATTGCCACTGTGACTGCGCCGCGTCAATCATTTCAATTAACGTGCGATCAAATCGATCGTCATGTCAATCATCATCATCATCATCATCATCGATTCTAATGGCTCAGACATTTGCCAATCACAACCGCAGCGTTAATTTGCCTGTCAAATGCGCCCAGCGGAAAATACTTTGATTCATTCGTGTGGGTGCCTGCCACATGCAAAAGGAAATACCATTAGACAGACAATAGATCTTCAAAGAACGTAAGCGACGAATGGCAGTTGAATTCATTTATATGAAGCTAAATTATTGCAAATCAAATTCATTGCTATAATTATTGCTCTTCAATTTATGTTTATTATTGCTTCATTTATATTAAAACACAAAAGAAATAAAATATAAAGAAATCTTTTGATAAAGAAACTGTTGTACTCAGCTGTAATTATCAAATGATTTTGAATTTCTATTGGAAATATATGTATATTAATATTAATTTATATTAATTAAAGCTTTTTTATGCACGTGTCCTATTTAAAATTTATATTTAAAATAATTATAAATAAATAATAAAAAATGAGAATAGGCAGACAATAGATCTTCAAAGGATGAAAGCGACATTGCTGTGAAAAGCCATTGAATTAACTTATATAAAGCTAAATTATTGCAAATCAAATTCATTGCTATAATTAGTGCTGTGCAATTTATTCAAATTGATATGCTATAATATAAATAAATCTTTTGATGAACAATTCTGTCAAATTGTTGTATTTAGCCGAGAAATTAAGTTCCTTAGCTGCTACAATAATCAAAGGATTTTGAGTTTGGATTGCAAATATCTTAACGAATAGATGTTTATTCATATTAATTTATTTTAATAGCGTAAAGTTTTGTACAATGTATATTGCAAATAATTATAAATAATTAATACAAAATACGTTCGAATCAGAATTATTTCAAATACAATTTTTGCAAAATTCAAACTTTTCTCCCTTTATTTCAAATGTTATAAATCTGCTTTGTTCTGTTATGTTAACAGTTTTCTGTTAAGCAACAGTTTTACATTTATAGCTATATACTGTTAAGCAATATTTATATTTTTATGCTTTTGTTTATAGTTTACTGAATTTTACAGTTTTTTTTTTGAAAAACATAAACTCTTAACAAAAAGCTGTTAACCTTAATAATTTGATTCGAATTCAAAACGATATCGATTACCATTAGTTAAATTGATGCGCTGCCAAGTCAACAGCGCTGCCCACATAAAAATTAGATATTCATATTTCAGTTTGAGCAGCTCATGTTGACTGACTTGAGGAATGCATTTCATCATGCGCTCAATTTATTGTGATAGCTAACAATAAATCAACTTTCACTTTTCATACTTTTCGAATTTCGAAGTTCCATAGGGTGGGGGTGGGGGGCGACGTGTTGTTTTTATGGCCTATTAATGAGCCGACTGATGATCGTTAGATTAAGATACAACAAGCTGCCCGAACAAGCGAGAGAACCAAGAAAATTAAACTAAAGCAACAGAGACTGTCAAACAGATCGTTTACATGAAGTGAAGCTCGAAGAACCACCACACGCCAAGTCCCAAGTCTGAGTCGGACGACCGGACCGGCTCTGGCTCCCCAGTGACGACGACGACGACGACGACGAGGTCGACCAACTGGCACTGGCAACTGGAAACTGTGTGTGTGGCCCGTTAGTTTGAGATCTTTATAAGTCAATTTCAAGTCTCGGAGAGTTGCATGCTAAGCTTTTAAGCGAGAGACCAGAGGCCAACTCCTACTAAAAAGAATCTCAATGCAGCAACTGGTGGCGTTCTCGCATCATTTTGCGCACTCATGCGGCATGTGGCATGTGGCAACTGCTGGTGCTGCTGCTGCTGCGTCTGTTTTTGGGCATTTGCAAACTCATGTTAAGCATAAATATATATAACAAATGCGCTTCATTTAAACATATGCGAGCATATGGGACACGACTTCGACTTGTAGCTGCGACTTGCTTTGCTTTTTATTGGCAGCTGGCAGCTTGTTGCTTTTAGCCAACTTGCTGCAACAGTCAACAGATGAAGACATCTTCCTTTTCTTCTCCTTTTTTTTCCTTTGGTTTGTCAGTTGTTGTTTAAGCTCAGCTCGACTGCAAATGAGCGAGAGAAAAAAATGCAATTTATGTGAATGCGTTGCCAGTCGGCTCTTGGCTCTGTATGTTAACTTGGCTAAGAGTTGTTGTCGCTCTGCTGCTGCTTGCATGTTCTTTGGCTAGCCTCAAGTCTAGCTGCAAGTGTTTTTTTTAGTTCTATGCTTAGTTTTTTATTTAAAACGAACTGAGTGAACTTCTTCAAAAGCAAAGCAAAGAGTCGCCAAGGTTACAGTGCACGCTCGCTAATTAAAACTGTTTGCTGTTGAATTTCAGCAAAGAATTTTGAATAGACTTAAACACATTTTTCAGCTAATCTACCGCTTAAAATTAAATAATTTGCTTATGCTTGACTTGAGTTTGTTTAGTTAAAGACTAAGAATAAACAAATGAAAAAAAAAGTGCTTAAGTTCAGTTTTATTAAATGTTAGATATTTTAGTTAATGTATTTAATACTGATAATTAAATTAATGCTCTGGTGAATGTTTAAACTGCTGCCCACTCTTATAACTAAACTTTAAGCTAAACTTTTGTCTTAGTCTAAATTCAAATAACTTTCGTCAGTTTCTTTTGCTTTTCTTATCGCACAATTTGCATTAAACTCTTTAAGTTTCTCATACAATAACAATTTGTTTGAATTTCTCTGCTGATTGCTTGATATATATATCTTGATTGAGTTCATAAAATTTCTATTAAAGCCAATTTGGCAAAACCTCCCATTCCGTCTCCGTCTCCAGCATCGTCTAAGGACAACATTGAAACTTTTATTGTGTCAAAGCAATGAAAAATTTAACACGCTATAAATCACAATTTTCCACAATGGGCCCAAACAGATTTTCGACGCCCAAGCCCAAGCCCAAGCTAAAGTTCCAGCTGAAGTGAGGAGTGAAGAGTGAAGAGGGTGGCAGCAGCGGAAATAGCAACTGGCAACCTGCCAACGCCAACGCGAGTCCTTAGGGCAACCCCTTGGCAATGTCCTTGCGACGCCTTGGTATGCAACTTGTAGCCGGCTTATCTGCCAGGCAACATGCGTTCCCAGCTGGGTGGTGACCTATGACGCGGCATGAGTTGCCAGTTCCCAGTTCCCAGTTCTCGCGCTGGTCGCCGTCTCCCGGCTGTCTGACAGGTTCAAGGTCTGTTCTGGTTCTCTCTGCTTTTTTTTTTTTATTTTTTATTGTTGTCGGGCTGCGTGTGAAATTTAAAACCGTGATAACACCTCGGCAATCCGCCCACTCCCCCCTCCCCCTCGCATACGAATAAACACGTGCAAACACGTCTTGTGTTATTTTCTGACATTTACTTTGTTTTTTTTGTTTGTTGTCGACTATTTTATTTTTTGGTTTAATTTCGCGCCCGTTTGGCAGCTTCGGCATTTTGTTGACAAAATTGATTTGTTCAATTTTTCCAACGATTTAACTTGGGGCATGACTTGGTTGCCATTAGTGTCGGTACATTTATTTTGAAGGTTGTTCCACAACTCTGAGCCACGTCGATTGGCCTTAGTCCTTCTTCCTTTTTACTTAGCCAGGCCAAATTCTTGCACGTTGCGCAACTTTTGCTGGCGTCGTGGAATTTAATCAATTTTGTGATATTTTATTGATTCGCGTTAAAAGCAAATTTAATTTTCAACTGTCTAGCGAAAACGTAGCTCAACTAAAAATAATGTTTAATCTTATTTCTCCTACTCTCTTCTCATTGCAGGTCGAAGTAAGTACAAAGTGCAACATAATAAAGTGGACGGACTTGAGGCATGAAGATGGACTCGGACTCTATGAGAAATGGAATTTATAGTTGAACAGACAGGCAGAATTTTTATAGAAATTTGTTATAACATATTATAGCTAAATTTAGTAATGGATTCAGTTTAATTTTTGATAGCAAAGTTAACTCGATGATGAAGTATTGGGAATTATTTTAGAAGCTGCAATATCTACAAAATTATGGGATTAATAGAAAGAGTTAAAATACAAAGTTTTATATAGAATTTCTTTAAATTATTAGCTATTTATTTGATTCATAGCTGTTACATTGCGATTGGTATTACTAATCAATTTAATTATTTATGCCAATTAATCGTAATGATTATATAAAGCAACTGCTAGAAAATTCTGCGATTACTCATAGATTGCGAGTTGAAATAATAAAAACAAATTATAAATTATCATAATTATCCAAATATTAAAACAAATTCTTCAAAATTAGTCAAATTTGGACATAACTTAAACTGAACTAACTTAAAATTATTCCAAAATTATTCATGTATAGGAAATATTTGGAATAATTCTTAGTTAGTTCGAAACTAAACTAAAATATTTAAATAAAAATTATTCAAAAATTATTCATTTATAAGAAATATTTGGAAATAGTTAGTGCAGTTTAAGGTCTGAACAAATATATAAACTATATATCAATCTTAAGCTTGCGATCAACAAATAGTGCAGCACTTTTATTTTTTTTATTGGAGTCTTATTCCTTTGTTGAGTATTTTTTAAGATAATCAAAAGTAATATTTGGATTATTATAGATTAATTTCAAATTTGAATAATCCTCATCCAAAAGTGATTAAAAATAATAATCTAATTAGCAATGATTATGATGCTAATCATTATTTAACAGCTATGATTCAATATTAGATTTGAGAATACTTAAAGTTTCCAAAGCGTCTTAGCTTAAATATTTTGGCAACAAAATTAGAAAATTCTAAACCCTTACGGACTGAAAATATGCGTATCCAATAGTCGTTTCTCCCTTATGATGAATGTGCAGCTTAAATTAGAAAATAGTTTTTGGTGTTGGCAGCCGCTTGTGGTCAACTTGCGGTGTTGGCCATGGCCATTAGTAAAACCTCATAATTGCTTCATTTCAGACGCAACTATTTCTTAAGTCGCAACTTTTGGGCCAAAAGTGGGCGTGGCATGCCTGGGGGCGGGGGAGGCTGTCTATAGACAAATATTAGATTCTCTGCGCTTGTCTGCCGCGCTGGCTGTTAATTAAATACAAGACAACTCAAGTCGAGACAAGTGAAGACAGCCTAGACTCAAGTGGGGTGGGGTGGGGTTGGGTGGGGTGTGGAAATTAGCCACAGTCAAAAGTCATTGCGTTGATTACTTTTTGGAAAATGACGCGCGCAAATTTTTGGAAACTTTAATTGTTTTCAGTCTTCAGTGTGAGGGGGTGTGGGTGGTTGGGCTGGTTGTTAGCCCTGGGGGTTGGCATTTAAATGTGAATTAATTGCTGGCCAAGGGCGGCGCTTATATGAGCAGCAGGATTTATGTTTACGCGATGAGTTGGCAGCCCAGTAGCCCAGGAGCGAGTCCAGAGTCCAGTCATGTTACGGCCATTAAGCGTACGCTGGAATTTTTATGACCTTCCCGTTCCGTTCCCGTTTGCAGGTCCGCGTACGCGCAAGCCCAAGAAGCCGTCGACGTCGAGTGCAGCGGGCAGCGGCAGCGGCGACAAGTCCGATGCAGACAGCGCTGCCGTGCCCGAGGACAAGCGTCCACGCACTGCCTTCAGCGGCACACAGCTGGCCAGACTAAAGGTGAGTCCGCCAGAGCTCACCAAGCTCTCAGTCTCTTACTGTCTCTTTCTTTTCTTTGGCAGCATGAGTTCAATGAGAATCGCTATCTGACCGAGAAGCGTCGCCAGCAGCTGAGCGGCGAGCTGGGCCTGAACGAGGCGCAGATCAAGATTTGGTTTCAGAACAAACGCGCCAAGCTGAAAAAATCCAGTGGCACCAAAAATCCGCTGGCGCTGCAGCTGATGGCCCAAGGACTCTACAATCATTCGACGATACCGCTGACGCGTGAGGAGGAGGAGCTGCAAGAGCTGCAGGAGGCCTCAGCAGCGGCAGCGGCGTCGGCGTCGGCGTCAGCGTCAGCGTCAGCGTCAGCGTCAGCGTCAGCGTCGACAGAGCCAACTTAGGGCAATTCTTATATTTAACTATTAATAATATTTATATTTATGCTATAGCGTGTAAGTTTAGTGCTTAAAGTTGCTAAAACAATTAAGTTGTAAAATATTCTAGTCCCCCCCAACTACTCCCCCCCGCTACTCATGGGAGGCACGCGATTCACTCGAAGCAGCCAGAAGTTCCAGCTCCACTCTGCTCTGCGTGCTTTTGTATAATAAATTCGAAGAAAAAAATAAAAAATAATGCACAAGTTAAAATAAATTAATAAACATTTAAATTATACACAAGACGCGTTTGTTTTCATTTCTCTGCATATAATTAAAGCTACAGCGATTTTATATGGCCAGGTAGGTGGTCCATGGGGCTTACGACAATCTGAAATCTTGTTATCTGTCTCTGCGTTTAGCTTGTGGGCGCTTAGCATTAATTGCTCTATTAATGTAGTTACATATATCTGGCTGATCAGCGATCGAGAGCATAATTGCATTCATTATGCTAATTTACAGTTGGGACGGCACGAGAGAGCGATCGTTCGTTCGTTCTCTTTCTCTGTCTGTCTGGCTGTCTGTCTAATTTAGTCATTAAATTTGCATACAGTCGTCAAATAAACTAGAATCAAAACAAAAAGCAATAACAAAAGGCAGGCGACAATCAATGCGCAAAAGCTAAACAACAAAAAAGCTCAAAGTTGTTCATGTATGTGTCTGCGTGTGTGTGTGTGACAAGCTAACAGCATACATTGCCACTTTTGATACACTTTAATAGTTTTCATTTAGAGCAAGGGTATTTGCAAAATGTGCATAAGAATTATTTCTAGCTTATTCATTTTTATTAGTCGAAAAATCAAAACAAAAAAATAAATCAAAATTTATTAATATGTGGAAAAGATTTTCAGACTTTATTATTCTAAACTAAAACGCACAACTTAATTTTTAATACATAAATACATTTTTAGTACTTTTTTTTTTTATTATATAGTGTAAAAGCTAAAGAAAAGTATTACAATAAGCTATATAAAATTAATCAAATTAAAGCTTTAATAATACAATTATATTTCGAATTCTATTATATATGCCAAATTTTCGAAATTTTATTAAAACTTCATATTCTTCATATCGCACCACAATAACTAATAAAATAATTAATAGAGCCAGAAACTTAGACAATTTTAATTATTACAAATACATTAATATCAAATCTATTATCTATACAAGCAAAGTGTATTTGTAAGTTGGTTATGCTAAGCTTATTTTTGTTTTCCCTTTTTTGCGCATGATGTGCAGCCATGTAGGTGTTAAAAACTGTCTTTCATGCTGTGTGAGAGCGAGAGCGCAATAGCGACTAGCTGGGCCTAGAGTTGGGTGCAGTCGCTCAGTCGCTTAGACTTAAATTTCTATGGTTTGCACTTAATGCTAAGCATAGCATTTTATTTTAAAAGATTCTTAGACATATTTGTAGAACTATTTATAGAGTTTTTATGACAAAAGGCTTTTTATATTGCACTTAAAAAAAAGAGTGCAAGACTTTGGCGCATTTTATTATTTAACCTGGCATAAAAAATTAATGAACCTAAGCTGCAATACAATAATAAAGACACCTTGCTTATTTATTTAATGCTATCAAATGCTTTCTCGCTTTATAAGCTTATCAATTAAATTGTAAAATTTATAGCAGTCAGAATGCGAAAGTAGCAACAACAACAACAACAAACAAATGTATAAACAACAATATCATTTGTCGCAGCGCAAAAAACATCTTAATATTGTGAGATGATTTAGAGTTTGGTTTTGGGTTTCATTGTTGTTGACAATTTCATTCGAAAGGTGACTCGAGAGTCTCTTGGAGAGAGAACTGGGTTGGGTACGAAGCGTGGGAGTTGGCAGCCTTAAGTGAATTTTTATGGCACGCGCTCTGGCTCTGACTCTTGCTCTGGCTCTGACTGTGGCTCTGACTGCATAAAAAGTCAATTTAAGTTTAGTAATATTTTGTTGAATTTATAGTTGCGAGTATTTTGTTTAAGCATAATTTTTTATTGCAGCCAAAGGATCCTGGAGCATGAGTCATGGGCTCGCGCTATATTACGTTATAAATTCAATAAATGTGACCATAAAAAGCCCATTCGGAATACCTTGCGAACCGAACCAAGCGGAGCGTACATTAATCCCAGCTCTGCCGCTCTCCCGCTCGCTCTCGCTCTCGCTCTTTCTCTTTCGCGCTGAGACACATTACAACGCTTGGAGTTGGAGTTGGACGCTGCGGCCATGATTAATGTTCGGCAGTTCGGCTGGCAGCCTTGGCCCTGGACCCCAGCCCCAGCCCCAGCCTCAGCCTCAGCCCCAGCCCAGACTCTCCGCTCGGAATGTGAGCCCAAGTAACCCGAAAAAAAGACAATACGCATAAATCTATGCGGTTGACACTTAGTACCGCTTTCGCTGCAGCCTCAGAGAGTCGCGTCTGGTTGCATGGACTTCAAATGAATTTGTTGGCTGCTTCACTTGCCGCACGCTTCGGCGTCGGCTGCGCTGCCTCGTCGGCCGCATGAGTTGTGTGGCAAAGGCGCAGACAGAGGCGCGAGGCGTCATAAAATTGGCAACAAATTGTTTTTCACGCCGTTTTAAATACACATTTTTTTTTCTCAACGCTAACTTGGCCATAATGAGCGCGAACATTGCCGTACCTGCAACTTTGACGGACTGCAGTCGCAGTCGCAGCTGGCGTCGCTGTCGCAGTCGCAGTCACAGTCGCGCCTTGTTGTAACACGCTAATAAATTTGCGGCTAAGGAGATAAGCTTATAAATTTTAACTGTAATTATGCGACACAAGATTTATGAAGCGTGCGCGTCCCTTAACCCGTGACTCCCCTGCTGCCCCTGCTCCCCTCATTTAGCCTTTGCCTTTATTAATGAAACACAAAGTTACAACGAAATGCGCTCAAGTGTCGGCATTACAAACGTGGCCAAGAGCTTCCAGCTAACTGTTGCCAAAACTCCAGCGAGAGCGAGAGATTTATAGTAAGTTCGCTTCTTATTTAGTTTGGTGCGGCATTAATGAGTTTCTAGCCTCCAATGCATGCAAATCGTAATCACTTTGATCGCCGGCTATAATCCTTATAGCCATGTAGGTGTGGTCTCTGCCCTACACTTCAAATTTCTGTCTGTCCATGTGGCTGTCTCTCTCGCTTATTGGCGACCACCCACGTTGTCGGTGTAGCGCCAATCGCGCTTCAAGATCTGCGTATTTGACATTGCCAGCGTCTCATTACGCCTGCGCAACCAACAACAACAACAACAACAACAAACAAGCAAGCAATAACAACAACAACAACTTCGAGCTGAGCTTGAAAGTGCGAGTGACTGAGCGTGGGAGCCAAAAGGCAGCTTCAGCCTCAGGGCGATAACTTGATAGAGTAAATGAGTTGCTTTCAGCCAACTTATTGAGCCATATGCGTCCAACTATATTTGGATTTAGCCATAAGCTTTAGAATTCTATGTGCGATCAGCTCATGTTGCAACTAAATGCTGCGCGTTTTATCTGCAGCATAAGAAATTCCAAGCAGCTGAGTCATGCTCAGGCTTTAAGCGCTGGCATATTTTAATTTAATTAATTAGTGAGTGTCCAATGTAGTCATCGCTAGTAAAATGCACATATAGATAGATGGATTAATAGCTAATTCGTATATAAAATTGCAATTGAAGACTGTACTTAGATTCATTTTATTATTTTATAATTATGCATAAGTTGCAAGTTTACTCAGCAAGCTATTTCTCTATATTGCTATATAATTCGATTGCTTATTATTCTAATAGCTTCTAATATTTCTTTTCGCATTGCCCTGAACTCAAAACATTTTTATTTATTTATTGATTGATTACAAAAAATATTTAACATTAAACTTCAAAGTATCTAAAAAGTAATATATAAAGTAAGTTTAAGTAAGAATTAATTATATAAAGTAAGAATAATTCTTATTCATATGTTGTGCCTTTTGCTTTAGATATTTATTTAATGTTAACTATGAACAGTCGGCACTAAAGGCAAATTATTTCAAATAAGTATACAGAATAAAGTAACTAAATTCGATTAAAAAGAAAAAAATATATACTTATAAAAACAAATGTATAGGATAGTAATACAGAGCCAACATTTAGGATATTTAGGACTTGGTAGCTCGTATTCTTACTCAGCTCTTATTGTGAGTTTTAACTTACTCAAAGAAATAAAGTACTAAATACTAAAATAATTTTTTTAATATTTATAATTAGTCAACTAAAAATTTCAATTGAAAATTAGTGCCTCATTATTAGAGTTGCTTTTAGAAAATGTTTAAAAAACAAGAAATTTGCTATATTTTTATAATCATTCGTATATTAACTTGAAGTATAATTAAATACCCAAAGTTTTAGCATATCAACTTTTTTTCAATTATCATTAGCGTAAAAGTTATTAAAGAATTTTTGGCGTCAAACCTAAGGCCAATAAAATGTTTTATAGGAATAACATTATATGCCAATTGCTTTTTATTTGTTTAGCAAAACAAATTCAAAATCAGAATAAAAATGGATACAGCAAAAATTTCTATATCTATAGCAATCATTGCCGAAAGTTAACTAAACTTCAATTATGCGCGATTATCCTTGAGTATTATTATGAAGAGTGTAACAGTAGTCATAATAAAAATGCAACCCCTAATAAAGCGCCAACCTCTGCGCCCTGGCACATTTATTAGCTTCGGGAGTCTATAATTTTCCAACATATTTTTGGGTGGGTCTAATTATGCAATAAAAATACTTGAGCGTTGTTTGGTGACATATGAAAATTCGAGTTGCCATTGGCCCGGAAGTATCTTGTTAACATGCAAAACAAGCAATTCGGAGTGGAGTTGGCTTAGAGTGGAGTTTTGTTTGTTAAGTTGGCCTGCATAGTTCTGGCCAAGGTAGCAGCTCAACGGTGTGTCTTTGGCTTTCAATTCAATTAGAGCCAAAGCAATTGCGTTAGGGTAGGCATAAGGCTAAGTAGTATATATATATATATAGCCTTGTAGTCCGAAGCCACATCGTAAAATCTAACGATGTTGGGTGCCCAACCCTGGGATTGCATTTTCATGGCACATTTGCAACTAAAAATTTTAATTGTATCAATGCGCCAACCCCCGGGGCTAAAGCAAAGGGCAAGTCCAACCCTTTTAACGCGATTGGACACGCATGTCCTGGCAATAAACACGTAATGCCAAAAAGGCTCCAAAACAACAACAGCTAAAGTGTTATCAAAGTGTCACCAGGACGACCAGCAGGACCAGCAGCAGCTGTGCGATCAAAAAACATCTGGTAGACGGGGAAGGGGAGGGGAAGGGGGGAAATGCAAACAGCAATTAGACACACTTCAACTCCCTTGACAGTGGCAAACTGTCAAAACATAAATTGATTGCGTCTAGGAATGGGAATGGGAATGGGTTTGGGATTGGGTTTAGGCATGTGATTGTTGAGTCTGAGGCATGCCACATGTGGGTGTGTGCACCTGAACTGAAGCATAAAGACAGAAATCAAAACATTACTTGCATAAATTGCAAACAATGCGCAAACCGCAAGGCAAAAGTTGCAAGCAACAAACAGTGGCAAGGTCACAGCAGGGGCAGGCAGGCAGTCCAAACGTGTTGCACGTTGCATATTCCAAGAACAGAGACCATCAGTCAGTCCAGTCAGCCAGTTAGCCAGTTAGCCTTTGCCTTTGAATATAATTAAATAATAAAAATGAGCTCTAAATGAGCAACACACATCCTTTGGGGCAGGCGCAGTGGCCGGGGCAGTTGTAACTGATGATGATATGCACAGTAGCTGCCGGCTGGCAGGGAGGTCCAATTAATCGAGCGAAGGGTCTCGGACATACAAATTAAAAGTCATAAATCGGCGGCTGGTTCAAGAACTTGTTGAGAGCTGCTGCTCCCCACGCCACGGGCAGAGGAAATGTCACCAAAAATTATGAAGGTTCTGTTTCGGTTTCGGCTTCGACTTTTGCGCATTAATTATGCAAAGGGCGTGCGCATTAGATGGTCATAAAAGGCACGATCAGTGGCCCAGACCCACCAGCGAGTGACAGTTGCAAGTTCCCAGTTGCAGTTGCCAGTTGCCAGTTGCCAGTTGCCAGTTGCCCAGTTGTTGTTTCTTTTCTTTGTTGTGGTTGCCACTTGGCAATCTTAAGTCGCTCGACGCATGCGCGCGCGCATATTAAAAGGCGATGATCAACAACAGTCGCTGCCTCTCGCTCTCTCTCTATCTCACTCTCCCTTTCGCTCCCACGCACTTTGTGCTGCTTTAATCTTCTATGATGTGAGTGACATTTGATCTTGTTTTGTGTCAAATTAAGCGGCTGCAGCTGGCGCAGAGCTCAGCATTCATCTTTGGCTGCCAATGATCGTGCGACTTTTTGGGCGACCGACTCTTTTTTTATTTCGTTCGTGCTCTTTGTCAGATTTTTGTGTGGCGCACACTTAAGCCGTTGAGTGCTTGATTCCTGGTACTTTGCAGGCGCTACATCGAGCGAGGGGGGAGCGGGAGTGGGCCACACACAAACAGCAGGATCAGTGCCTTGTCATGTTTTGGCACTTGAGTTCCTTTGCCATGGGCCACTCCTTGTCTCCTTGGGGTTAATCAAAGCTGGCAGCTCCGAGTGTTGATTTCGCTTTGGCCATTGATGCTGATGGCTCAATCCAGTGGACCACACGCTCAGTTGCCACGAAATGTGGATCAGTGGCGCAAACACTCTCAAGTGCTACGACTTGGAATAATTTTGAGGTCTAAAGTAGAGCACAGGCATCTATTTTGCTAAGTACACTAGCGAAACTAATGAATAAATATACAAAGTGTTTTGTATTAAAATTGCAAATATAACTAACTAAATTTATTTACTTTAGCTTACTTTTCTTTTTTAGCAATAATTTCGGAATTGAGTGAATAATGAAAGAACAATTTTTGCTGACACTGTAGTGTAGCCATAAATTATTTATAGATATATTGTCGTATTTTCGCAAAAGTCTCGTATGTTAAAAAATCAAACAAATTTATTTCTGGTGTCGCCCTAAGCAAAATCAAAAATTTAATTCGTTATATCTTTACAACTAAAGGGAATATCATTATAATATTTAACCAGATCATAAGTGACTAACTATAGAACAACTTTGCATCTAAATCTCACATTCAATAAAAATATGTGAACATTAAAGTGAATGCGTCTTTGCTAACAACACTTTGTTTTCTTTACACCCAGGTTTGTATTTATTATAATTTTCCAGTACTTTACCTTACTTATTCTATCTGTCCACTCTACTTACCTACGCCTATCATCCATCCATCCATTCAGGTTTAATCAATTCAATTCAATTCAATCAATTCAACTTGAACTGTTACTTGAACTTGAACTTAGTTATTTTCCTAGTTCTATTTCGTTTAAAATTTCGCCAAACATTTTTATGCTTATTTTAATTGTACTTTCATTTTAAATGCAGTTTTGCTTAAATGAATTCAACAAGCATAAAATTTTCAAATCGGCCGCTTTTTCGCTAAGTTAGAGCTTATCATAAGTTGATGTTTTAAAAAATGTTTGTCTTGTTTGTTTACAATTTAGTTCATAACATTGCTAAATAATTTGCATACATTATTATATTCATTTGAATCGTATTTGCCACGCCCATATGTAAAGGTATAAGCCAGACCTAACGGATTTTTTTTCGCTGAGCTACAGTTGCTCAAAGTTTAAAAATAAACAAAAAGTAAGTCACAGTTAGTTAACTTTGTCGTAACTGTTTCTGTTTTACTCTCATGAGTTAATAGAACTACAAAACACTCAAGTTCGATTATTTGTTAGCTGAATTATAGCTTGTCGAAGCTTGATGTTGATAAAAGCAACGAATGCCGATAATCTAATTAGCAATGAAAACAATTACAAATCATTATTTAACTGCTCTGGCTGCGAACTATAGAGTTGCAATCAGTTGTATCATTAGTAATTAGATAATTTCCACTGATTGTGGGCTGTTTAATTGGTAAGCCAATTGTGAATTAGAGCAACTTGGCCAGCAGCAATTTTTGCATGCAGGCTCAAGCCAAATGTCGCGTGGAGCGAGCCAAGCGAAATTAACACGCGCAGGTGTCAGTCGTTGGCCCTTTGCGTGTTGTCCGCCGCATACGCTGGGCCGATAAATTATGGCTTAATTAAACTAAAAACAAAAAGAAAATTCCTGCAGGCAATATGCTTTCATCTGTGTCAGTGTGTGTGTGTGTGTGTGTTGCCTGTTTGCCTGTTTTGTTGTGCGCTATGTTTAGTTTAATTAACAGTTTGCGTTTAGTTTTCAGCTTCAGTTTGAGCTCGGCTTGGTCTGGCTCTAGGCATAATTGAGCGACTGAGCGATTGAGCGACAGGCAGACGGCGCACAAATTATTCATTCATTGAACATATTCATCAGCGGCGGCTTATCGGCCATCAAATCTGGCTGAGAGTCCAACGCACTTAGCCCTACAGTGGACACTTCATGTAATTGTCAACGCTCATCCGTATCAGTCTCAGCTCAGATCACTTATGGGGCCAGGCCAGACCTTCGTAATTAATCTGAGAGTGTGGCAAAAGTGTTGAGGCAAGTGAGTCACTGCTTATCGCTAGACGCGATCCGTTTGTAATCTCTAGCCCAGCCCAGAAAATAATTTGACGAGTGTTTTGTACATTGACAAATGCCTGACAACAAATCACGTTCATTGATGGATTGATGGGCCAGAAAGTAATGAGCAATCAAATTGTTAGGCCAGTGGCAGCTTCAACTTGATGCCCCAAAAATATTCTACTATTATTTTTTTATAACTAAATCAACTTCATTATAATTTAATCTGCATAACGCATCATTGATGAATTGTCGGCACAAAGTAATGACTAATAATAATGAGCAATTGATAGTCAGTGGCAACTTCAATTTGATGCAATTTAGGCCTAAAATATATGAGAATTAATTTTTATAAATAATTTACTTTATAAGTTATATTAATTCAAACTGGCAGCAACTGATTTAATTCATTTAATTTGCTTAACGCATTTTTGCTTTATTGATGGATTGTGAGCATAAAATAAAGACTAATAATAATGAGCAATTGATAGTCAGCAACAACGTCTGCCAAAAATATATTTCGTTTATTTTTTTAAACTAATTTTCTTTATAAGTTATATTAATTCAAAACTTGCAGCCAACTAATTCAATTCATTTAATTTGCATCACACAATTTTTGCTTACAAAGTTGGCAGCTGATCGATGCCAAAACATGTTGCAGTTGATATTTTGTGGCTGCTGTTGGCCATCGATACTCGCATGTTGGTGGCTCGCTGATCAGCACATGTTGTCCAAGCTGTTGCTGCTGCTGCCCACATCCGTCGCATTCTTGGTTTACGTGGAATTTCGACGCTTAACTAATGATGCTCATCAGGCGCTCAATGGGCTGCAGCTACTGTATCTGCATCTGTAGCTGTAGCTGTATCTTTGTATCTGCATCTTTCCTTGGAATATCGAAACGAACAAAAATTAATTTTTGTTAGCCCCGAAAAAATAAAATGGAAAAAAGAAACTTAATTAGCTGCGTGTCTTATGAAAAATTGCAGTCGTTTAAATTTCGTTTTCAACTTTGTTGCCAGCGAATTGAGTTTTTCCAAAAGCCAAACTGGACACGCGGCTCGACTCGGCTCATCGGCTCATCAGGCAATGTGTAAAGGCTTTTCCGCAACTTGCCAGAGCCACAAAACCTTTGGCCCTGTTGCAAATGCAACAACAGCAACAACAGCAGTAGCAGCAACAAGCCATCAAGACTCAGCTGCCTGCTGCATGCCACAGCGCGGCACAGCAGACACGGCCAAGACAACAACTGGACCACCCAAGTTGTATTTGGCTTAAGAGCCAAAGCAACGGCAACAGCGGCAACAGCAACTGCGGCAACTGCGGCAACTGCAGCGCGGGCTATTAAGCTTGCCCCAACTTGAGGCACTCGATGATTACTTGAAATTCAATTGCAGTCCATTAGGAGTGATTAATATGTATGCGATTCGAAAGCGCTGAGCAACGACGAGAAGGACAAGACTCTGCAGCTCCAGAGCGAACTGCAGAGAGCGCAAAAATGTGCTGCACTTAAAATTATTGACACTTTGATCGTGCCACAACGTGTGGCAGCTACTGTGGGCCGCCGCTCTTCGATTCGCTCTTAAGCGAAGAGCAGCCAAAGCTAAAACAAGACATTGCCACAGCCGCGGACCACACACGAAGCCAGCATGCAGCCTGCCACAGGCAACAGCAGCAGCAGCAGCAACTGAGGCAACAACAACAACAACAACAATTGCCGCAGCTTTGCGGCTCGTTACGTGCCTTTTGGGCTAGCCTTGGCGCAAACTTCAGCATGGTCGGCGCCAAATTGCAGCCAAAGTAAGTAAAACAGCGTTTAGGCCATGTTGCTGTAATGATCTCTGGTCAGGCAATTCCAATCCCCAGCAAAGAGCGGAGCACAAAGAGCAAAACTTAAGAGCAACACAACAAACTTTCAGCTCTTTCGACCACAAGTTGCAGCTTCGTCTTCAGCTTTGATTAAACATCGGCGCAGTTGGCCAAATACAAATACAAAGCAATGATTGCGCTTATATTTTATTTAATTTAGTTAAAAAACATTACTTTATTATTTGCAGTTTTAGTTTTGAATTATTGTTGTACTCTAATAAAAATGCATAATCAAAAGTTTTACTTTATTTTTATTTCACTTTTCAACTACATAAACTTTAATTGCTGTTTTGCAATCGCAAATATTAAAAAAAAAACAATATACAATTAATTCGAAATAAATCATTTTGAAGTGCAGCTTAATAATATTAAATAATTAATTACCTACTATATAATTTTTAATTGCTGATTGGTACAAATTGATTGCAATTAAAAATAAATAAATTTCATAATCAATGAGCAGCATTTACATCTTAATTGTATGAATTATTTAATTCTAATTTAACTGATTGCAATAAATAATATTTTAAATTACATTAATTAAATCTTTATTGCATGAATTTATATAATTCTAACTTATTGCAGTAATTAATATTTTAAGCCATATAACTTTTAATATATTGCAATTGCAGCCTAAGCTTATTAAATATTTGTATTCTATTTAAGTTACTGCATTTAATTAATTAATTCTAATTGCTTGCAATTGCAAATTTCAATTGCAGCTTAATTTCATAGCCCATGGTCATTTGTAATCTTTATTTTGCCATTGGCTTTCAGACTGCCCTTAAGGCCAAAGAGGCGTTTGGCCCAAGTTAAACCTGTTGTTAGCCATAATCACTTGTACTCTATTTAATTTGAAGCTGCAATAAGTATCCGCTCCAAGTGATTACTCTGCCCATAAAATGTTTAGCATTTGTTATAAGATCTCTTTGCATTAAAGTTAAATAAAGTTTACTTTACAACAGTTAATTGATTTACGTTTGCACTCAAAATAGAATCCGAGGATTTATAAATTATTTCAGTCGTGAACTTAATGCTTGCAGCTATAAGGATAATTGAAAAGCACGAATTGCAAACTGAGTGGACTAACTTGAAGTCCTTGAAATTATACAAAAGCACTCAACACTTTGCATTCAAATATTTTTATTTTTATATTGCAATTAATGAATAAATAATATTCGCTCTCGACTTGATAGGTCTACAAAATATAAATTTATAATAATAACTTCAACTTTACAGCCTCAATCTATAGTGGGGCAATTTCTTAGCTGTACCTTTTCTGCTTGGCGCAGTGTATTTAAAATTCGTTGTGCTTTTGCCTTGTGTCGCTTGTTTTGTTATTTTTTGCTGAAGCTTGCAAAGTGAATTACGCGCCATAAAAATCACATCAAAGTCGCATCCGTTGCTGAAACTAGTTGCTATAAAACTGCAATTACGCGCAGCTATATATGCGTATATATATATAGTATATATATATATATAAAGTTGGAGTACATATGTTTGCAGTCAAGTGCTTCAATTTATTGCAGTCCAACTCGAAGCTTTTGCTTGCGCCTTTTGCTTTTGCTGTGTGGCAAAGGGCGCGTTGCATGCGCATTAAATCTCGCTGCCGTAGTCTCTCTGCTACACAGACATGGGGGCGCTGCCACGCCCACTAGCTAGCAGCAGCAGCAGCAGCAGCGACGGCGGGCAATTTGCGCCACAAAAATAAAGAAAAAGGATAACAAAAGCTCAATTTGTACCTCAATTAAGGCGTCGGGCAAGGCAAACGGTGCACAGTGGAGCAAAAGCAAAAGCTAACTGGCGCGTTGGGCTTGTGCCGCATTTCCGTTTCCGCCCCGCCAGCCAGCACTTGCCCTGAGTTATGGCCTCGCTTCGTGCTCGCAGCGCTGCACGAACGCAGATAAAAAACAGTTTGGCCGCCGTTCTGAGCTCTGAGTCCTGCGTCCTGTGCCTGGCTGCGGAATGGAGAGATAACCAACGGCGGCGCGCAATTTTCAACACATTTTCCATCCTTTATGCTGCGCCTGCAACTGCCAGCCCCTCGACTACAGTTTCGACTTTTTATAGCGCCAATGTTGGAGCAGCAGCAACATTTTTTTCCAGCAGCGCTTTTTTTCACTTTTTTTTAACGCCGCTTTGTTTGCTTTATTGAGCTTTCAGCACTTTCGCTTGTCAGACAGGGCAAGAGAGAGAGAGAGAGAGAGAGAGAGAGAGAGAGAGAGAGAGCTGGGGCAGGGCATGGATGCGGAAAAGTGCAGAATCAAATAATTTACTTTCCAATTCGCGCTGAGATCACGTTTTTAATTTGAAATTTTACAACTTGCGCGCACAATGTTTATTTTGCGTTTGGCTGCCACCAGGGTGGTTCACCCCCACCCCCCTACCACCACCCTCTTTTGAGTGCTTCAGGTGTGTGTATCAGCTCTACATTTGTTTACGAGAGCTGCAAGCTAAGCAATTAACAGAACTTGCAGTTCTATTTGTTTCGTTTATATAAACAATTTGTTTTGATATTTGCGCATTTGTTTGTTGTTTCAGCTTTTATATAGCGCATTTATTTAATAAATATATACATATAGTTAAATTTATAATGCATTTTTATACATTTTGTATATAATAGTTGCTTTAGCTAATGTACCCCAGCTTTATTTTCGACTGCAGCGCATTTGATTTCATTGTGTAAATATTTTCATTTAATTTGCGCGCAAATTGTTTGCTCTGCGTTTTGACCAGCAGCGCGGCGTTGGCTTTAAGGCCAAGCTTCGCTTACGGCCTTAAGCTCACTTTTTTGTGGCCTCAACGCTGCTTCATTAATTAAAACCTAAATTCGGCTTTAGGCCACCCACAAAGCGCAGCAGCAACGTGCGATTTTGATATATGATGCATCGCTCTAGAGACAAAGCGAGAGTGAGCGAGTGAGCGAGCGATCGTTAGCGAATTGTTTGGGAGAAACTGCGAATTTCAACGCATGATAAATGACAAATTTCCGCCTGCACTTTACCCCAAATCGCAGCTCATTGTTTGTCATATTCAAATGCCAAAATATTGTCATTATCAGCATATACTTAGCATATACTGTAAGCATAAGTATCTGCGCTGCCTTAGCCCGAACAGTGGCTCTTGACTTTGTGGCATTGTTTGGTGGCATCATTTGTCTTGCAATTGATGGCGCAGCCAGCGACGCTTTGGGGGGGCCACAGACCAAGACGCAGTCACTCGCTTATCCCCCGGCTAATGCATTTCTGTCTCAGTGAGTCAATAACCCAAGCGAGTCACAGAACGCGGCAGAGTTGGGGCAACAGCTTATTAAACAAATGCATATATGCAAGTTTCCCATTTCAATTTAACAGCAGCCGTAGACCAACTGGCAAAGCATATCCTATAAATTAAACAGCGAGCGGGTATGTCAAGTCAAAATTATAATTAAAGTTTGCCTTATACAAATAAAACAATTAAAATAAATGTTGCACGGACTTGTTGAAGTTTGAAGTAAGCTGAAGTAAGTTTCATTTAATTTATTTGGCAATAGAAATGTCTTTATCGACTCAACTAAGACTAATTAACAATAATTTATAGTTGAAAATAAAACAACAAATTTGTAAAAGTTTCAATATATAAATGTATATAGATGATAACAATTTTTGAATATTTAATTAATTAGTATTGTAATGTCAGGCTCTTCATAATTTAAATATGTATTTATTGGAGTTTTAAGAGACGCGCCTTAAATTGTTTTAAGTTCCTTTATTAGATTATTTATTATGCAGTATTAATTTCGAAGGTTTATTTTGGCTTGGACCAAATCGAAGTTTTAAAACAAGTAAAGGAGTTCAATTCACTAACTTTTTTAACTATTAAACAAACTAATTTTAAGACTTGCGAATTGCAAGGCTTTCTCTAAGGAGAAAAAGTGTAGAGTTTCTATTATTTATTTATTTATTTAATGTGAAATCTGAACAGTCGACGATAAAAGAAAAAGATTACAAAAACATTAAAAATTAAATTTAAAAGTATTTAAAAATTAAATTTTTGTTTTTAAATTTGATAAGCTTATAGATTAGAAGTGTTAAACAGACCCAACAATCGTTGCAAGAATTGGAGAAAACCCAAAATAAATATCAACAAAAAAATATGCCCAATATGTAAACCCTCTTAATTGCAAATTACAAATGTGAAGCAATTCGCTAAAGTTCGTCTAACAAATATAATAAAAAGTATCTATGAACTACAGAGAAATTTCACTTCAGCTACAGTTCAATTTCTTCATCATTGGTTTATAAAAATGAAATTTTATATAGCACATAAAAAATAAAATATAAAGCAAAGAAAACATGAACTCGAAGCTTACAAACAAATTCTAAGTTATAAAACTAAATACAAATATTTATAATCCAATTAGAACGAACTATAAATAAACAAGCAATAAAAGAAACGAACTACAATCAAAGATACAAATATATGCACTCTCTCTTGTTATTTCCTAGGATATTCCATAGCCGCTAACCAAAAGTCTGTTCCACAGCTTGTAGTTGACCCACAGTTCAAATCAATAATTGTATTTTTGTCGCTTGCTCTTGGCTTTGGTTGGAGTCGCAGCCAAAAAAAAAAGCAAGTCAAATAAATAAAAAATTTCTATCGGCGCACCTTGGCGGCCTTTCAATAAAAAATAAATGTATACAAGTATTAATAACATTAAAAACAAAAATGAAAAAAAAAAAAACCAACCAACAAACACCTCAATGACATTTGCATAAAATTCAATTGGCTGCCATGTTTATGATGTTAATTTAATGTTAACGTTTTGTGGCTTGCTATTAAACATTAACAAGCACAAAATAATGTTAATAATGTCATCAGACACACACACGCACACTCGGTTATGTTTTATTAAATAATTGTTAAATGTTTTATGGCCTTTCTCGTCTGCTGCTTTTTTTTTTTTTTTATTTCAAATTCCATGCATTTATATTCATTAGATATTTATGAGTTTCTGAGACGGCAACACACACCAAACTCTCAAAATGGAAATTGAATTGAATTCGCCTTGTTACCAAACTCGTTGCCAGCAATTTACGTTAACATCCGCCTTGCCGCTGCCTCAAAGGCGCCACACACACAGTCACACTCACACACACGCAGTCACACACACAGAGACAAGCTTCACACACTCAGGTATGATAAATTTAAATGGGAAGTGCTTTATGAGAGTTTATAATCAATTACAATGCTACGGCATAAATAATTGAACATCTTGGACATTCAAACTGTGAAATTAGTGTTGAGTAATAAATGTCTGCAGCTAAAGTTGGACGCAACCAATTTGATATAATCGACTTGCCGATTAGCTTTATATATGCTCAAAATCAAATTATCATTACTAAGCAATTAAATTATGTTTGACTATTTAGGTTTGTTGATAATCTTTGAATTACTTATGTATCGATTGCCAATAATTGAAAAATAATCTTTTAAATATTTTTTAATTATCCATAGTTAACATTTAATAATTCATTAATTTAATTTAAACATTTTTTGTCGCCTTGCCCTACTTGTTGATCGCCTGATTAAGTCTATTATATATCTATATTATTATTTTAGATTATTTTGCTTTAGATTATTAAAAGATTATTTTCAATTATTTTGAATAATCTCAAATAATTCTTCACTATTATTCAATTATTTTTTTATAAATAAGCTACTAAGAAATATTTTAAATTAATTGCATCTTAATAAGTTTATCCCTAATCTTTTTATTTAATGCCTACTATGAACAGTCGACGGTAAAAGAAAATTATTACACAAAACATTTAAAATTGAATTTAAATGAATTTAAAAATTAAGTTTTTCTGTTTTTTTTCGTTTTAATTTGATAAGCTTATAGATGATCAACTTAGTTATGATTACAATTAATTAACAGCTATGACTTGAGCACAACTTTATAATAAACTTTACTCTTTTTTTTAAAGCATAAACATATATGAAACAAATTGAAATGCATTTTTCATAAATAAATCATTTTGTAGCTACATTTTGTGTCACACGTTGAGCTTAGCTGCTCTCGAATAATTATTAATTTAAAATCGAAAACTCATTTAAACGTGTCTTTGGCGTTAAAACCCAAATTAATATGCGAAGCGCATTAAAAAATTAAATTCGAATCAACGGAATTGTTTATGGGCAGCAATTAATAGCACGTCTTTGGAAATAAATAAATGCAAACAATAATAAATACAGTTTATGTATCAAAACAAAATGTATGGCAACTTATCAGAGATTCATTGATATAACGCCCAAGGCGCCTTTGTTGGCCCAGTCAATTAGCAAGGCATTGAGAGCAGTTAGCAGCGCATTAACGGAAAGCTGACAGAATTAGAGAACTAATAGCCGGAGGTGCAAATTGTTGGCCTAAACAAAGGCGCAAGCAAAGCAGTTGACCAATTAGCGTCTTGCCAATTGGCAGCCCAGCAGAGGCGCAGCAATTACTTTGAGCCAACGCTACTAACTGAAAATCACAAGCAAATATTTGAGCGCCTGCTAGCGCCGCCTGAACGGATTATAATAAGTTTTTTTTTTTTTTCATTTTGGGATGAACTGAGACTGAGATTGGAAGTTGAGAGCTGCGCGTTGAGTCAACAGCATTGACGTTTCAAGTTGACGGCATGCAAGTGAGCGTATGTGTGTGTGTTGGTGTTAACTTCTGCTGAAATAAAATTGTAGCCAAGTGTGGCTGCTGCTGCTTTAAATGTTTGTTTAGGCGCACAAGTCACTTTTTTAGCCCCAGCCATAGCGCCAGAGCAAGTGTGAGAAAGAGAGAGCGAAAGCGAGAGAGAGAGAGAGAGCGCGAGTCTCACTTGAGCAGAGAGTTTCGTAGTCAAAACTCAGCGCCTGTCTGTTGGCCATAATTGAGTGCACTTTCCATGGAACTGGCAACGATTATGAAATGCCAGCCAACAACAAGAAAAGCAACAACAACAACAAAAGCAGCAACAACTAAAAGTGCGATCAACTGCAATGCAAGTGCAACTATCGCAGCTTGAAATGGCGCACATCAGACATTAAAGTTATGCCTTGACTTTAGTTGCAAGCTGCTGGAGCAAGTGGCAAGTGGCAAGTGGCAACCAAGTGTGGCAAGGGGGCAGCAAGCATTTTATTATCGCATCGTAAATCAATTGATAAAGCGAAGCGGAAACAAGTGGCAGCTCCAATTGCCCATTGCGTCAAATAAATCTAGAAAATGCTGCAGCCAACACTTGCCACAAATTCATGCCCAAAGTTAGCAACAAAATGATCGTGACTCTGTCACTTGCACAAATAATTCAATTCAAATGAATAAACATACAAAAATTAATATATTAATAAACATAAAAAAAGTACAACAAATTTATTTTAAAAAGTTGTAAAAAATAGTAGTTAAATATAATAAAATATTAAAAATAATAAATAGAAATATTCAAAAATAATAAAAATACAAAATATAATATATAATAATATAATAAATTAATAAATTTAATATAATTTTTCAACTTACAGCTAATCAATTTATTTTTACTCTAGCTATAAAACAAATAATTTAAGGTCTACAGTCAATTCATTTAAATTTATAAATAAGTTATATAGTCGCATGTTAAACCATATATTTATTTAACTTAAACAATTGTTAGTCACTAAATAAATATAAAAAATAAATGTATTTTTTATATCAGTATTGCTTTATTTTGTTCTTTTATTATTTATGTAGCAAGCTCTTGTATTACATAAACGTTTTTAATAACAAAAGCAAGCTGTTTATTATTTGAAGTAACTTTTGCTTTCTAATCTTGGTTTTCTTGCAGTGCATTTTGGCAGGAGACAACTTTGTGTGGCCAGCAATTAATACGACAAACTGTAAAATGCCGCCTCGAAGTTGAAGGCAACGCAAAACGCAATTAGTGCAGTGCAAGCTGCAAAGGGGTGGGCTGGGCTGGGGATAGGGGCAAGGGTTAGAGTGGGGTTAGTGTAGTTTGGGTGGGGAGGGGAGGGGATGTGGCACTCACTGCCACGTGGCGATATCAAAGGGGCACACACAGATTTGTGCCTCAAAGGCGCATAAATCAAACACATGCTGGGGCAGGGCAGCAGCCGAGGCGAGGCGCCCCCACACTTAGGCGGGTATGGGGAGGGGATGGCTGGTGCCTGCTTGACTTATGTGGCATGCATATGTTTTTTTGTGGCTTTTTAATAGCCGCGATATGTGCGCCTTCAACATTGTAGACGCTATTGAAATTCCAGCTCGAGTCAAAAGTGAAATTTAGTGTGTCACTTGGCAATTTTAGCTAATTAGAAGTGTTGAAAGAAATTACCAGAAAGAGACAGCAGCAGATAAAGAGAGAGAGAGAGAGAGAGAGAGTCTGCAAGCTTAGTTTGTGCTTAATTGTCTAATTGGTTCATTACGTGCGCAAATGGATTTGCGCCTCTATAATACGCCTGATTTAAGATTCACACACACACACACACACACACACACATGCATGCATATATATAGTGTGTGGCAATGTGGTCTAGATATTTGTTGCTTTTTAGCAATTAGCGTTGGCATTAATTCATTTAATGTGCGCCTGCCTCGAATCTTCGCCATCGGCATCAGCCGCATATGCGAACATCAACGCTTGCCAGTAAATGTCAGCCAGCTGCCAGAGCCCTGCCACCTCCCACCTCTCACCACCCACTCCTCTACACTTGAGCTTTGTCTGCCAGCGTCTCGTCTCTATGACTTTTTGTGCAATTTTTGCATTTATTTTCAGCAAATTAACGCGCGCCACAAAATCTCTGCTAATAAATCATTTGATGTTGTTGTTGCTGTTGTTGTTGTTGTTGCTTTTGTTGGGTGCAGCGCTGTCTTGTCACAATATTTGTTTATATGAAGATTTGTTTTTAATTAAATGGCAGCATCAAATCGAATTCAATGCTGTTGCCGTCACTCATTCATCTCGCTGTCTCTTTCATTCGCTCTCTCTGTCTCTATCTCTTTCTCTGCAATTAGCAGTTGAGCGTCAACTCAACTCAGTCCTATTAGTCTAAACATATACATATACATACAATCCCTTTTCCCACTGGTGACAAGTTTACATGATTTAAAGCTGCGTCGGCAACGCTCTTTGATCTGGAATGTGGACATGTCATCCGCCTGGCAGCCTGGAGCTGGAAACTTCCCGACGACGACGCGGGACCGGGGGGTTAGCCTATTAACCTCAACCTGACGCTGTCAAAAACATGAGCAACTGGCGCCTCGGAGCTCTCTAACAACTTTGACATTAATCATTCGACATGTTCTCTATGCTCAATTGAACACTTGTAGCTTTAAATTGCAACTTGTCAGCTTAGATTAATCAAATGCTGCAGCTAAACCATTTAAACTTTGAAGTAAAGCAAACATAGTTTACATTTGTATTAAGTTGCTAAAGCGGATTAGTTTGTGTAACAAATTTAATGCTCAAATATGTTTGACAAATTTTTGAAGCTAAACAATTTGCATTCTGCAATTAAATGTGGCAACCTTTGCATTTATTTTAGCACTAAAATCGATAGAGTAATGAACTTTATTTATAGTTACGCTCAAAACTTAACTTATTAACGAATTACAAGTCTATGCGCATTTTAGAAGTTTGTTTTGAATTATTTCATTTATTTTTGAGACAAGTAAATTAATTGAGTTAATAGCTCAAGTCAATGCAGCAAAGAACTTCTCGGCAATTTGCGCTGACTGCAGCATTTAATTCATTCCTCAGATAATACATATAGATAGATATAGATGCATGAAATAAAAACTTTTTTTTTTTAATTTTGTTGATTTTTATTTGGTTTACACTGGATCAACTTAATCTAGGTACATTTAAGGAAAGCAACATCAAACTATAAATTTTATATACATTTAATTATTTCAGGTGATGACCCTTTTAGGGAGGTCAATTGGGTGGCCTCTTTTCAGTCGTCTCCTCCTTGATCGTCTCCTCCTGTTAGTTGTCTGTCCAATTCATTAGGCTGCTCACCGAGACCTTGCGCAAAGCTAGTTGCTAAATGTTTGAGTTCCAATCATAGGTTGGTTTTTTTCGATATCCCTGCTGCGGATGTACCACGGGACGCTGGAAATTATACGTAGGATTTTGGCTTGGCCTACCCTTATGTTGTACATTATATTTGGAATAGCAAAAATCGAAGAATAGAACGACTATATCTGGTAGCAGCCATAGCCAGTCCAACATAAGCCAAATACATTTTTAGTGCAAGCCAATAAATTCATTCGAGAATCAATAAAGTTATCAACATGTGCGAATTTGAGTTTTAACATTATCAACTCAACAATAAATAAAAAACTTGATGAAAAAAATCTAATTGAGTTGAAAAAGCAAATATTATTATATTTACTTTTATAATCAATTACTCCAATTTTATTAGACTTGCCATTCTGAGTTTGATTTTCCTTTTTATTATAAGCCACTTTAAAAAGATATTAAATTCTATTTAACAGTTGCCAATTCCTTTAAATTTTTTTCTAATTTAGCTGCAAGTATTTAAAATCTTCGACTTTAAGTGCAGCTCACAAATTAGCTCAAAGTGTATAAATTAAATAATTCCATACAATTCCAACTTGACACTCTTTACTTCATTTGCAGCCCGACTGCCATAAATAAATAAAAGTAAATAAATAACACATTTTATTTGTATGTTTTTCATTAAATAATATTTGTTTTATTTAAATTAATTAAATTTTTTGTAAGTTTTTCTTTGTCTGTTCTTTTTAGCATTGATTTAGCACATGGATTTCCATAAATTGCTTTGTTTAGTGTTTTTTTTTTTTTTTTTTGATTTGTTTAAGTGCATTTGTGTTTTAAATATTTGTTTGTGGTGTTGAATGTATAACATTTTGCGTTTTAGCAAGCTTAGAAACTAGAAATACTTCTTTGTCAAAGCGATCTAATGCGATTGCGTCTAAACTAGATATATATATATATATAGATTAGGCTACAGAACTTTAGCTTCGATTTTAAATTACTTATGGCTATATAACATGTTGGGCATATATACATATACAAAGATACATGTGTGTGTGTGTAAGACAAGCGATTGGGTGAAGATAATACTTGCGCTATATATATAGATAGAGAGAGAGAGAGATAGAGATAAACAGTTAAGCGGATTTAGCAGATGCGAAGCTTATAGTTAGCATATATAGCTCTATAGCTGTATTTTACAATTATATCACATGAACACATTTGTACGCCGCTGAGAGGAGCAGAGATGAAGAGCTGAAGAGAGTGTGGGGGGGAGGGGGGCGACTTTTGTTTATTGCACACTGTTGGACCAGCCGGAACGTGAGTTTAGGATGAAGGGGGCGGGGGGATGCTTAGGCTTATGGTATTTGACCATTCATGCGCATCTCGAGCTCCTCCTCCTCTTTGGTCAACGGCACCGTGGTGTGATTGTAGAGTCCTTGGGCCATCAGCTGCAGCGCCAGCGGATTCTTGGAGCCCGTGCTCTTCTTAATCTTGGCGCGTTTGTTTTGAAACCAAATCTTAATCTGCGCCTCATTCAGACCCAGCTCCGAGCTCAGCTGCTGGCGACGACGCTCCGTCAGATAGCGATTCTCATTGAATTCGCGCTACAAAGAGAAAGAGAGAAAGAGAGAGAGAGAAGCAGTTAGATAACTGGCATAGCAGAGAGTAGAATGTGTCTGAGGCAAATCAATTATTTGCGGTTTAGTTGAGTGAAATATGAGCGTGTCAAATTGGAGGACTGAGCATGCGGCTGCCGTCGCCAGGATGCAGCCAGCGGGTTGTCCACAACACACACACACACACACTCAACTAAATGTGTGTGTGTGTGTAAATATTTTGACTCTTAATATGATAAACAGCTTGGATTGCTGGGCTTACCTTAAGGCGTGCCAATTGCTCGCTGGAGAAAGCGGTGCGTGGTCGCTTCTCGTCGTTGGTCTTGTCCTTTGGCTGCTTGGGGCGACGGTAGCGTGGTCCTGCAAATAGCAAAAAGAAAATAAAATTAAATATGTATTTCCCACACACACACACACACACATGTGCGACTGACATTAACTAATGTTATAAATGTTTTAATTTGCATATAATACAGCGGCAACATTTTTGTTGCGTGCCCCAAACGCTTGAGTCAATTTGTCAGCTGTCAACTCCCGTCTAATGAACCTTTCGCCATTTTGTTAGTTTCGCTAGTTCAAATGACTTAATAAAGCACCAGCTTTAGTTTCAGTCTATAATTGAAAATTGAGCTTGCGCCAGCGCTGATTGATTTCGAGTCCGGACGCCAAACTATCAACGCCTAGTTGTTAGCATAGCGCTCCATCGACACCAAATTAAAAAGCCATTTTCGCTCATAAAAAAGCACTTAACTTGTCAATTAACACACACACTAACACTCACTCACACACACACACACACGCTTTAGTTAGACGGCGCTGAAGAAATGAGATTTTTTTCTTTCTTAGCTGCTGCTGCTGCTGCTTCTTTTTTTAATGGGCACTTTCACTGCGGGAACTGGGAACTGCCTGCGTCAATCGTCAGCATGTTTTAGTGGCAATACCCAATTCTATGCTCTCTCTCTCTCTCTCTCTCTCTCTGCCTCTTTCTTCGTTTTTGAAATCTTAAACCCAAAAACGTGACCTGTGACCTTCCAGCGTTTGACACTGCCGACGCCTCCGCCTCCGCCGCCTTCGCTTGCGCTACATGTTGTCACATAAAGTGTCAGAGGCCTCAGCGCTGCGCTGCGTGCGGCCCCGGAAGACCAGATTGCTGCCCCTTGTTGCATTCACAATTGAACATTGGGTCAAGCTAATTCTAATTGTTGCAGTGTCCTTCGCATTTATGACACAGCAACAACAAACAAGCAGCGCAATCTATATAAACAACTCGTAGATGAAAGGCGGCCGCCTTCAAACTGCAACTGGGTGTGGTCCGGTGTCCGCTTCAGCTTATGACTAATTTATGATGTCAATACATCGATCCCACCCCCAACTATCGTTTCTAACAGTGTATTTTGCTAAATTAGCGTATTCGATTACATCTTCCTTCTCAAATTGAATTAGTTATGATTGGAAATATTTCTATTCTTATTTGCTACTATTAAATTTAATTCTATATAATATAGAATTCTATCTAATATATTCCCATCTATTTATTAAATTAATCTAATTTCATCGTAATCTATTCTCATCTCTAATCCTATCATTGCCAAATAATATTAACGAACTATAAAATCCTATTTGTTTATTATTATTATAGCAATTTATTTTGTGGTACACACCTGAGCTGGGACGATCGCTGTAGCGGGTGCAGTAGACCCATGCGGGCCACATTTCGTTCTTGCCGCCCTCGGTGGTGGTGGAGCCCGTCTCGGAGCGCGTGTCGTCCGAGGACTCCATGCCGGAGTCGCGACTCACTGCAGATGGAGGCGGTATGGGCTGTGGACTGCTGGCATGCTGTGCTCCATTGCTGCTGCTGCTGCTGCTGGCGAGGCGGCTGCTGGGCGAGGAGTTGAGCGAGCTGGCGCCGGAGCTGGAGCAGGCGCTGCTGCTCGAGTTGGCCATGGAGGAACTGCTGCTAATGGTGGAGGCATTCGAAGCTGGTGGCGGGCTGGCCAAGTTGCTGGCGCTGAGGCTGCTCGAGCTGCTGGACTGGGGCGTGTGGCTGGATTGGGGCTGGCCAATCTGGCTGACGGCCTTGCAGAGTGAGCCCAGGGCGGACTTTTCGGCGCTGGGTTCGCTGAGCAGCTTGGCCGATGGCGGCAGCACTGCATTGGGATTGGCATTGGGATTGGCGGCATTGCGACGCAGGCGGCTCTGGACCAGCTCCTCGTGGATGCGCGGATAGGCAGCGGGATTGAAGCAGTTGAGCAGATTGGCGCGCTCCAGCATCATCGCTGCGGTGGCGGCGGCGGCTGCTGCCTGCTGCTGTCGGCTGAACTCCAGCAGATCCACACGCGTGAAGGCGGAGGGCGTGGCAGCGCCAGCGCGACTCTGCTCGAATGGGCGAAAGATGCTGGCGGCGGCGGCGGCAGCAGCTGCAGCAGCAGCAACGCTGGCCGAGGAGCTGTCGCCCTGTTTGGTCTGCTTGTCGCCGAAGCGATCGCTGAGGATGTTGGAGATGGAGAAGGCAAGCGAGGGCTTGGACTGCTTGGATTGCTGATGCGCAGGCGGCGGCAAGCGCGCGCTGCTGCTGTCGGTGGCGGTGTCATCCACATCGATGTCGTCCTCATCCTCGTCCATCTCCTCCTCTGTGGCTGTTGTTGTCGCGGTTTGGTTGTGGAAACTATCACCCAGTATGGAATCGTTCTCCTCCTCCTTGATGGTGAGCGTGGAGGCGGGCGTGGAGCAGGCGCCCGTGGAGTGAGCACCGGGTGAGCCGCTCAAGCGTTGCTGCAACGCCGCTGCATGCAGCGCAGCCGCATCGAAAGCGGCAGCCGGATGATGGAACACGCCCGCCGAAGCCGCCAGTTGCTGTTGGTGCAACTGCTGCAACTGTTGCAGCTGATGCAAGTGCAGCTGCTGCTGCTGCTGGTAAAGCGACGCCGCCGAGGCAGCCGCGCCTGGTTGCATACTCATGTCCAGGGCTGAGATTGTAATGGGTAGAGAGTGGAGCAGGTGCTGCTGCTGCTGCTGATGATGATGATGTTGGAAACCACTTGGTGGACTGGGCGCTGTTTGTGGACTGCAGCGATCCTCTAGTGCCATTGGTTCACTTCACTTGAATATTTGGAATAAATTGTTGTAACAGTTTCAGTTTGAAATTCACTTGGTACACAGTTTTGCTTGCACTTGTCTTCGCTTCAAATATATTTTCGCTTTGCTTTGATTTTTGTTTAACAAGTTGAACTATTTGCGTTTAACGTATTCGCTTGCTGTGCCGACAACTGCGACGCGCACGTCTGTTCCATGTGAGCTCAACGACTAAATTAACTAATCACAGTAGCCTGACGCAGCGACGAAGCCAGCAGAAGCAGCCCATAGACCGATTGAACTGTCAGCGCGCGAGCGAGACAGAGCCCAACAGACACACACACACACACACGCACACGAGCACACAGTCGAGAGAGCAAGCGCAAGTGAGAGCGAGAGCGCAGCAAGCAAAAACAACCACCAAATGCGCGCTGACAGTGACGAAGACGCTGAGCTCAGCTCTCAAGCCTACACAACTGATCGATTGGCAACGGCAGCAGCAGCGACGTCGCTGCGTTCGTCTTTACGCTCTCTCTCTCTCTCTCTCCCTTTGTTGCGCTCTCTCTTTGCGCAAATTCTGTTGTGACACTCGACGTTGTCACCTGCACAATCTGACAGCGAGACAATGTTTTTACTTCCAGCCTCCGATCAGAGCGAACCGGTATCTGCGCTCTCTCGCTGTTTCTGCTCTTGCTATCCCACTCATGCGTGCACGCTCTCTCGCTCTCGCGCGCTCACTCCGCCTTGCGTGCACATTGGAGCTTGTTAGGGCGCGATATGACTTTATTACTGGGAGCTGTCATGCGGTTGACAACTGTGTCGCTGTCGCTGCGTCGACTTCAACTACGACTGCGACTGCGCTCTCTTTGCGCGTTTGGTGGGGGCGTTGCCTAGGCAGAGTGTATGGCCATCTCGCTTGCACTCACATGCGCAGCGGAAAATGGCGGCGTTTGTTGGTTTTGTTAGTTGATTTGTCAAACGCGCCCAACAACAATTGCCGCTGTCTCTGTCTCTGCTGCCGAAACGGTTGACTGATGCGCTGCTCCCCCGACTGAATCCCCCCTTCGACTAAATCAGCATCGAATACAACACGCATTAAGTTGTGGTGTTATTGTTGTTGATTTTGTTTTTGGCCGCGACGTTTCAATCTGCGCCCTACAACTTTATCGACACCCCAGCTGATCACACACACTAATTGTTTTAATTTAAAAATAAAAGAAACAAACAAAGCTACAGTTGCGTTTACTTTTGATTGATTTTTAATTGTTTTTTAATTCATTTATTTCACTGAGCTCAAACATTCATATTAAATAGCAATTTATTTGCCCATTAGCGTTCAGCTAAAATGTGTTAAAGCCATTTGGCATTGATCAACAGCTCTAATCAAACAGTCGCATCTCGCCCAAATGCGAAACATGTGCTGTTCGAAAATTTATTTGATCGCACATAAATCAAACGACTGAACCCCAAAATTAAAGCAGAGCCAGCGACGCTAATGAGTTTCATTATTTGTTGACTGCTTTGCATAACAATATTTATCAATGGATTGGGTGGGCTTGTGATTAATTCTTGCGCGCTATATAGTAACAGATAAAAATGATATGGAATTGATTAGCGATTTCCTGTTCAAAGATATAATCAATAGCTACGCCCAAGTAACATCGCCATATATATCCGAAAACAGATAAATAACACAGAAATATATTCAATAAAAAATGTTAAAATAACTATTAACTTATTGATTATTTTATTGGTTACGAAGATTGTATAAGCGTTTTATAACAAAAGATTAAATTGACTATATTTGGTGCTATTTAAATGTCCACGACTGTATACATATATATAAATAACTCAAGTTTTATATTCATTCCAACTCGTTTGCAGGCGTTTGGTTAATTGATGTGAATTTTATGCACATTTCGCTTATTGTTAAATATTTATATGTTATTAAATTAATTAAATAACTATAAGCATAAGCATAACCGTTTCGAACCGCTTTCAACCGTTTCGCACTTCCAGTCGTCAGCCATTACGAGCTGGCTCCACTGGAATATCGAAAAACTAACAAATTCGAAGTTCGAAACGAACACAGCTAGCTGTCCCGCTCGCTCGCATAGCGAAAAGAGAGCGCGCACAGCATTAACAATGGCTGCTCAGCTGAATCGACGTTGCCGTCGGTCGGACGGGCGCGCGCGCTCTCAGCCGCATAATTTTACAAGCAGCTGTTGATTTTTCCAGCAACACCCCTCGCTCTCTCTCTCTCGAGCTCTTCTGCTCTCTCTTGCGCTAATGCGGTGTTACGCTTTTATTGCCATGATTTTCAATTATTACTGTTGTCATGTTTGCTTTGCATTTGCGCGCTCGACAAGCGCTGGCCACAAAGGGTTAAACAGCCGCCGACAGTTGCGTAAAAACGCGTTAATTAAACTTTTCAACTTGCTCTTGATATCATAGCAGCTTTTTATACACTTTGTGTTATTTTTTTCGGTCAGCTGTCTAACGAGCAGAGGGAATTGCCAGCTGCTAATGAGATCTGTTGCCCGCTCACCTCACCACCCCTCACCGCCCATGACTTTGCAGCATCATTTGTGTGCTACTGTGCGTGCTCTAATGATTTGCCAGCTGCTCAACTTTTAGCCAAAGGCACGCAGCAGACACAAACTACAGTTAGTTTGCCCATTAAAAATATGCTAAATGCAAACTATTTTATCTAACAGCAACTACAACTTAATCTGTTAAGCGCTGCTCTCAGTGCAATTAACTGCAGCTAAATTTCGAAAAAAAAAAACACAAAACTTTGAAGAGAAAACACAAGTCTGTCCGTCTGGCTGGCCACGAGTGCGCCCTCTGGCGTTCAGCAAACGCTAAATGGCTTACAAGCTGCGCTTTAAGTTGCCATGTGTGTGTCTGTGTGTGTGTGTGTTTGTGTGTGAGTAATTTAAAATTCATATTTTACACACGCATAAGTCCGTTGCCGTTGCCATTGCTGAGTGCCGGCGAGCGTCGGCAAGCGTTATTAATGATGCCAGATACACTTACATATATGCACATAAATATCAGTATTAAGTCCAGTCTCGCACAACAAAACCACCTGCCCCACCACACCTGAACCAAATGAAGCCGTCAGCCGCAATATCACACCACGTACAACATATCTGAACGATTCTACAAAATGAAAATCACACTTATTATCCAATTAACAAACAACAACTAAGCGTAATTATTATAAAATACATCTACTCACTAAGCTAAAAAAGAATAACAAAGGATTAGCAGAACAAAATTAGATCTAGAAAGTTTCCTCAAGTCTCACAAACAACTTAACAAAAAACAATCAAAGTAATTTAAATATACTTATTATTAAAATACTTAATATTTATTAAAATTAAATGTAATATAATATCCATTCACTCATCATGATTTATATATTAAATAACATTTAATTAAATTATATCTGCTATAGTAATCCAATTCCAAATCAATTTATACATTCATTTATATTATATTAATATACTAAAGTCTCAACAAGCCTAGAAATATAACTCCAAATTATATCCACATATTATTATTAGATTAAATATATCGTTTATTCTATAAATTAAATGTATATAAATCCAATTCATTGTACAATAATTTAATATTAAATAAATTTAATTCATTTGCAATCAAGTATAATAATTCATCATTTAAAGTACGCATATAATTAATTTTTCATACATTTTCGCTTCATTTATTTTTCATAGGTATTTTAAAATTAATTATGAGCCCAGCAAACTTCCACCAACTCAAACACTTGCCCACCCCTCGCCCTTAACCCTGTAACTCAGCCAGTTGCCTTTGGCGCTTAAAAATAATTTTTAATTTGTTAAAAATACATTTTGTTGCTTTTGCTTTTTATTTTATCTGTGCTTTAACTGGCTGTCGCCTTTGGTTGTTCAATATGCTTTTAGGGTTAAATGTTAATGAACTTGTTGATTATAAATTTGACTACTTTATTTGTGGGCTGAGCAGGAGACGCAAACGGGTTTGGCTTTATTCGATTCGATTTTTTTTCGCTATTTTATAACATTTTTATGCGCAGCATCGTAATACAATAATAACAGCAAATAAATAAACAGACAGACGGTCATAACTTTTTTTATGACTTCATCACAAAACTGAATTTGCATTGCGGCCATTTCGTCAGTTGGTCAGTTAGTCAGTCAGTCAGTCAGTCAGTCAAGCAATCCATAATGAGCAACAACGCAACGTGTTTTCAATCAATTAACAGATATTTAGTCGCTGTTGTTAATTTTTTTGGAATCGTTTTTTTTTGTTTTGGCGATTTCCGTTGCAGCTAATTTTTTATTTTGTTGCCGTAATTTGTCAATTTGCCTACGCTGTTGGCTCATTAAAGCTGCTAATTTGCTAGCTAACGCATAATATCTTATTTTATTGACTAACAACTTTCGCTGCTGCTAAAAAATGAAACGCAAACAAGTTTGTGTCCTCAGTCTTTCGTTTGGCGTGCAGTGCAATTTTCTAGGAAATTGAAACTGAGCGCCTTAAGACACTTTTGTGTGGCCTAAGCCAATAAAATATAAATACTGTAGGTTTGTTTGCAAACAGCCTGCTCGGCTTTAAAGGATAACAGCGCAAATCTGTAAACTCGATTAAACCGCAAAGCATGAAAGCAAAGCCGAAACGAGCAACAGAGCAGCCAGCAGAGGCATTAGACAGGCTTACACAATACCAGACACAGACGAAAGACACAAGACAAGACAAGAGAGCATAAAAACAGCTTGGCCTGGCCAAGGACTCACAGCAAGTGCAGCAGCGATTTGGCAGCAATTTGCAACAGCGCCGCGGGTTGTCCTTGCGAACAAAAGAGGCAAACTGTCTTGTTCTTTTGGCTGTAAATGATTGTGCGGTTACGGGCAGCAGCAGAACGGCAGCAACTGTAAATGGCCTGGCCTTGACTTTGCCAAACAATCGCGTGCAAATGTCCTTGCTATAACTATAACAGTTATAGATCGCACAGCTTTAATTGCTCAAGGACGAGGAGTCACACGACCAGCAGCAGCAGCAACAATTGTCGCCGCTTGGGTGGCTGTCTGCCATTATCCTTGAGGCAATTTGCAGACTCGAACCAATTCGGCTACAAGCTGCAACTTCAAACGCTCGAGCTCCCATTTGAGAGTGCGGCCGTGTTAGAAAATAAAACTAGAAAACTAATTTATGAAGGAGAACACAAAAAGCCGAAAGGCAACCAAATGGAACAGAGCAAATTAAAATCATTTATCATGACACCCCGAGAGAGACGACGGCGAGTACCTGTCCGTCCGCTCTGCCCCCAACCCCTACGCGCTTTTAATGATGCCACAATTTTTAGTTGTTGCTGTTGGAGGCTCAGCTGGAAAGCGAGAGAAATCCCATAACATTTTAATAACAAAGCTGCGCCATAAATAAAACGCATTTCCAGCGAATGAACGCACACACAGATGGAAATTGTATCTATATCTAGGTTCTAAAACTCAATAAATAATTAACATGGAGTCTAGCACGCCTCTTTATATAAAGCCGCAGCCTGAGCTTAGCGACTTGCCAGATATATCAGATATATACATGGTTTCTCACTTACATAAGCAGAGCTCAAATTTGAGACTCTCTATGCGTCTGTGTGCGTGTGTGTAGATCGGCCTGAGATTATGGCTATTAATTTTTCTTTTTAACCAATGCGCTGGCATGGGCCATAAATTAAATGAAGCCACATTGGTCCATTGGTGACGCTCGGCATGGAATTCACGTAGTGACAATTAGCATGCCCCACGCTCTTTTTTGATATGTCTATGCATTAGTCGTATTATTAGTTCGAATCACACATAAAGTGGGGCTGACTAGTGTTCGATCTGAGCTGCAAATTATATTTAATGCAATTAGCTTTAATTGCAATGCACGCGCTTCAACAATTGTGTTAATCAAATATAACTATAGCCTAGACGCTGGCACTTAATTGATTTATTTACATTTTAATTTCAACAAAATTATAGCTCACTTGTTAAACTCCATTAAAAGCTCAAATCATCACATTAAATATAATCGCCCAGTCATATGCGCGATAATTGTTTAATAGACAGCAGCCAATTTTAGCAGCTACAGCGATTAAATAATATGTCTCAGTTTTATAAATAGTCATGCTGTCTGCTTAAGTCAGACGGCTAACAATAACAAAAATATTCATTTTAGTTATAAAATCAAAGCCAAATCTACGTCAGAGTAATCAGATATATACATAACAGTAAAGTCCAATAGGATTTTGCTGAGTTAGCGTATTAAATAATAAAAGATTATTTCATTAAACGAGTTAGTGCTGATTTGATAAAAATGTCACAAATAATTTAAACTGAATTTAATTTTTTAAACTCATAACTCATTGCTCGTGCGCGCTGCTTATAAATAATTAGATTCAATTAATTAAATAATAATTAGTATAGTACTCATGCTTACTAATAAGTTCGCTTTGCAATTCAATTAAAGATTTTAACTTACTAAATATTAGATCAAACAACGCCTTAGCTTAAGCTTAACTGTGATTAATATTTAGCATAATATCGTAATTATATTTGTTATGAAAACAGGTTCAAATATTATTTATGTTTGCCAACTAAATTATTATTATTATTATTTGTTTTAATTGCAAATCAGTTGCAACTGCTGGAATTTCAGAGCAATTTTCAAGATTGCTTTGACCTTTTGAGAACTAGTTAAGTCATGGCATCATAATAAGTAGCTGACTAAGTAAACAGACTACCCCGCTAGCTGATTTGCAACTATTTCTATTTCTATCTGTTAGTCTAGTTCAGCTGGTAACTCGTTCTAACGCAAAAGCTGTTAAAACATCAGGTGCGCAATCAAAATCAACAGAGGCTCAACCTCAAGCTCAAGCTGAATCTGAAGCTTTTGAATAGCTAATGCTTAGTGCACATAAAACCGTTAGCAATCAGCTAAACAATCTTTATAGAAAGCAAAGCTAAAAACAATTTCAAATCCATAAATTAGCACCTCATTCCACATAATTGGCTACGAACTGTTGTTGATTGAGGCTTTGCAACTTGGGGCTGGGGCTGGGGCTGGGGCTGCTAAGTGGCCGGGCAAGCGGCCAAAGTTTGTTTTTGTTTTTTACACATTTATCCAATCAGGCGCAACTGGCTTACACTTAACAGTCACAGAGCCAAGTCTCTAAGCCAAGTCAATTCAATCAGTCGAACGCCTCAACGCTGATTAGCAGCCACTGCTATAGCCATAGCCATGGCTATAACTCTGGGAGCAGACAGCTCGTCAAAGCGTTTCCGCGCTCTCGGAGCACGTACTAAATGTTCAAATGGTTGAGGCCACAGCTCGGCGCACTTGCTCAATCAGCACACTCGACTGGTTACCAGCAGTGGCAGCAGCAGCAGCAGCAGCGGCAGCAGTAGCGGCAGAGGCAGCGGCAGCTCGTCACGTCAATTGACTGAAAATTAACGCATTTCGCGCTTTCATCTAATACCCTAGAGAAAAGCGTTAGCAGCTGTATAAACGAGACTTGGATTAGAGAATAATCTAAGAATAAAGAAGAATCTAAGAAATCAATGAAAGACTTGAAAAGTGTAATGTTCAATTTTGAATAAATAATGATTTGCTTACTTGAGTAATGTATGTAACAAATTGAAAAATATTTATACCAAGTTTCAAAGAGAGTTTATACTCCATTTAACTGCTTTACATAACCATTTTTAGCTAATTACATTTAAAATATGTTGCAAATTTAGAGCTAAGTTTATATAACATGCACATGAATTAATTGTAATGGATAAATTGAATAAAAATAAATATTCAATAATAAATTCGTATAATAAATACTTTATGATAAGTGACTTGGTGACTTTGATTATTAAATTGTCATAATTTTTAGGAATAAATAAGCAAATTCTATGGGTTATAGAGTACGTTTGATAAAAGTTAATTTAAGTTAAGCTTGAATATTTTATGTGAAAGCGCTTATTTATCTATTTTATAAATATATTTGGTTACCAAACAAATATTAAATTTAAATTGAATCAAAATGCTATTAGAGGTAGAGATAAAGATAAAAATATTTGCATATTAAATACAACTTGTTGATTAATTTTATTAAAACTGCCTAATGTTTGAAATTAACTTTGAGTCTGAAGAAAGTTTAAACATATAAAGATAAAAACTTAGAGTTGTTACGGTTATAGTAAACTTAAGTGTACATTAAAAGATATTTTTTCAAATTGAAGATTTAAGTGCACAACAAATTGAAGCTGCACTTGTGTTAGATTAGAGTAACTCAAGCGTCGAGCAGCAAGTGGCAAGTGGCAACTTTGGCGACTCAAGTGGCGACTAACAAGCGGCCTGGGCTAAGTAGCTGCTAAACCAATTGAAGCCAGTTTTCAGTTAATCATATGCACAGCAGCGAAAGCGGCAGTCAAATATTATTATTAGTGATGATGTTGCTCTCGTTGATGTTTGATGGTTGCTGGTTTAAGTTGTTGCTATCGTCGGCTTGGACCTGGGGGCAATTGATAATGGCGGCACACTTGAAGCGAGTGAAGCGAAGAGAGAGAGAGAGAGAAGGAGAGAAAACAGGCGAACGCACTTTGTGTGTGATTTGCTGATAGGCAAAAAGGCAGCGTCATCGTCAACGGCATCGTAAATTATGTGGCAATCATAGACGAGAGTTGCCGCAGCTAAACGATAAGCGGGGCAAGCTGACAATGCAACAGGACATTAGTGTCACATGCAACAAGAAGCAAACTGAAGAGCCACTGCTGGTGGCTGCTGCGGTTGCATTTTGGGCGCAACTTATCGCGAGCCCAACAATGTGCCTCATTTTTCATGTTGTCGCCGCGCTTTGTGGTGACAACAAATGGTGGCAGGGGCAGCTGCTGCCGCCGCTGTCGATTTTGAATGCTTGCTTGCTTGCTTGTGTTGTTGTGGCTTGATTTAAATGCCTACTAATCAGTTGCCGCTGCATGTTGCATGTATCTTTAGCTGTGACTGCGAGTTTGTTTGGCTGTGTGTGTGGTCCTTGTACTTGGCAATTAAAAGGCGCAGGCAAAGCGGCTTAAAGAGGCGACTGCGCTGCATGTGCGTGTGCATTTAATCGCCGCTAAGGTGCCAAAAGTATCTCTGGCATGCGTAGTATGCAACACAAGCAGCAGCAGCCGCAGCAGCAGCAGCAGCAACAACAGCAACGGGGGCAGGCAACATGAGCATCCAACGATGCGCAACAGTTGCCGATTTCGTTGAAATTCAGAATCGTGAGAGAGTTTGCGACTCATTTAAATCTCGTTTGTGGCAGAGGCAGCGACAGCGGCAGCGGCATCGGCATCGATGTGGCAACGTGTGTGGTCCGCAATCAACATGCGCATCTACCTAAAGACTCGCTCCAGCTCCAACTCGCTCGGATACGCAAAAAGCTCCATTGTTCTGTTGCATGCCATACACAACAGCAACAACAACAACAGCTCAACTTCGCTTGTGGCACACACACTTGCAACTCTTGCACCAATTAGGCCAAGTCTCTCGCTCTAATGTATCTATGCGCTACACACGACGCGCACCGACGAATGTATCTATCTATCTTTTATATACAAGTCAAGTGCCAAGTAGCTGCTAATTGGCAAGTGGCTATCGTTATCGCCAGCCGCTGACAGCGCCAGTCCAAACCAAGTGCATGCCACATCCATGTCTGTCCGCCTGTCTGTCCGCCTGTATGTCCGTCCGTTTAGCCAAAACTGTAAACTGAAACCAAAACCGAAACCATTTTGAACGTCAACACGCGCGATAAGCAACTAAATTATTAACACGAATCCGATTCCCAATCCCAACTTGGCCGCCGCCACTGCCGCCATCAACTTCCGACGGCTCCCGTTGCTTTTTTTCGCTTGAATTCGAAACTGCACCCATGTCCGAGCTCCAACTACAATCGGCAACTGCATTGACTCATAAACTATATCAGAGACTCTGATACGCTGACGCAGGCAGCGGGGCAGGCAGCGGGGCAGGCAGCGGGGCATCCAGCACCAGCACCTGAGTGCCTCATTTAACATGAATTCGTTCAAAAATTCAATTTTCAAAAATGTTGCGCGCACAATTTCAAATTTATGACACTGACGTTGGCAATCAACAATCCGGGCAACAACCACCCGCACTCCCCCCCCCCTTCCCCCACACTTGATTTGACTTGTTTTGCCTATTGAAACTTTATTTGCCATTGGGCAACGCGTGTACTAGCATTGATTGGTTCGTATTTGGGGGGGGGGGAGCGGGGCGTTGTAGGTTGTAGGCGTGGCAAAGTTATATGCTCTTCAAGCGTGGCAAGTACATTCCATAAATAACAACAAAATGTAAGAAATTAACTATTTGAAAGTTACTATCTTTAATAAATGCCTAATAAATATCTAAATTGTAGTTTAATCAAAAGATTAAGCAGACACCAAATGGAATTTATTGAAAGCTGCTTTCAGTTACAACTTTAGATGGAAACTAATCCTCTTCGTAATTAATATATAATTGATTTTTTATATTGCATAATGTATTTGTAATTTAAAAATTATAATCTTTATATACAAAATTTATTCAAGCAACAAAGAATTTTTGAACCATTTAAATAAATAAATAAAATGAGAAATTTTAAGAGAAAAATTCGAATAAATAAATTACAAAAATTATACATAAATAGTAACTCTCATTTTAATGCAAATTGTCAAAAGCTAAATATTTTTCTCACTTGCCTTCATTTTAGAATATTTTGTTATTATTTTTTAAGTAGTTTATATTAAAGTTTGGCATAACTTTTTAGAATTTTTCATTGAAACAATCTGCAATTGTTGGATCAATAAAATGCTTAAGCCTAATGGCGATTCGTCCAGCTCAAAACATTTCAAAGGTTCGACTAAACAAACAGCGCAGAATAAAATCCAAAGAAGCAAAGCTTAAGAAAATAAAATAATTGCATAATAATAATTGCACTCAATTTATTGTTATTCGAAATAATAATAAAATGTATAGTATTTAAGTCTGCTATTTGTGTTTAATTTGAAATTTTTTATTTCATTAACCCCTTTGCTGTTTGAATTTTGCCAACATTGAAATGAAATTGTTGTGTTCTCAAATTTTGTTGTTCAATGGCAATTAAACAATTAAAGCGTCAAGCGGACAGACGTTAAGCCGAGCTATGCGCTGATTTATTGTGAGATTGTCAAGCCGTCAAGATTCGCTACTGTCGAGCGCCCACGCACAAGCTTGAGATATACTCAAGGGTTTGGGTATAATAAAATTATAAGCGGGATTAGTGTCGCGCTTACAAAGCCGCAGCCGGCGAATTGAGACAAACAATGGGAGAGACAGTGGACAGCGATTGGAGTTCCAGGAAGTAGACAGTAGTAGACTGTGACTGATTGATTTGTGTTGCGATGTGGCAGTTGCATGTAGCAGAGAGCTCAAGGTGAGCTTGGGAGCAGCAGCGGCAGCAGCAGCGGCGGCCCCCAGGGAGGCGAGACATAAACATCAAATTCATCATAAATGGCTAGCGGGGCCTTCAGCAAATAGGACAATTAACAATTGCAATCGTCACTTAGTCAAGGCTCGTTGCACGTCCTTGTTGACGTCCTTGTTGTTGCAAGGACATGAGAGCGCGCGCGTGCCGTGTCGTGTGACCTGCAATTGTTCTAGGCCAACTCAAGCGCGTGGCAGTGCGCAACAGGACACTCGACTCAGGACTCAGGCAACCTGCAGCTCGTCCTTGGCCAGCAAACGTTTTACGCTTTCCACTTCGAGACTTCGAACCTCGGACTTCATTAGGCGCTGATTGGCAATGGGTGTGCCGTAGCCGTAGCCGTAGCCGAGGCGATAAAAAATCGTATTAAACTGAAATAAATGCGTTTACTCAGCTTGCCACATGGCGCGGCAGGCAGCGAGGCAGCGGCTGCTGCATTATTAATTTGCCATAACGCCTGGGTGCAAAGGGGCCAGCCATAGATCTTGCATTATACGAGCTGTCCATGTGTCCACCATCCACATCCACATCCATGTGTGCCATGCCAACAAATTGGCTTGTGCAATTATCGCCAGCGCGCTGATAACGGCGGTCAGCAGTCGGTCGACGACGACGACGACGACGGCAGGCGGATCAGCAGCTTAGCCGGAGAGTTATGGCCGCGCGATGAGCTGGCTAATTGCTTTTAACGGTTGCGCGCCAAAGAACTGCAATTGCAATTATAGATACATCTCTTCCATCTCCCTCACTCACTCACTCACTCACTAACTCTATCAATAACTGCTTAACTGACGTTGCCAATGCGTGTGAAAGCTCAAGTATGCGACAAAAGTCTTTAAAAGCATCTCAACGTTTATTAAGGCTTATCAATTTGCATTTACTTATGGCCTGATAAGCATTTCATTGGCCCAAAGTATGCGCTTAATGGGCTGAGAAAATCGAAGTCCAAATGCGACTGCAACAGGCAAAACGAAATTCAATTGTGCATCAGTTTAAAATTAATTAAAATAAAATAAAATGAGAACTAAATTAAGCTGTTGCTTCTTTTTTTCATACAAAGCAAGTAAATATATTTTACAATTACTTTTTCATGAGTTTATTAAAATTAAATTAATTATTAAAATTAAATTGTAAGATTTATAATTTTATAAATTCGATAACTTTATTTTATATAAAGTAATCGTTATTAAATTTAAAAGTTCTCAAGTTCATATGATTATGCATTCTATTTATTGAAGGCGAAATTAAATTGTGTTTTTTTTATTATTTAATTTAATTAAATGCAAGCCCTATTTCATTTTAATTTACTTGTGAATAAATTCATATTTAATTCATGTTTAAGCAAAATATAATTTCTTATTTTTATTAACGAATATCAGCTATTATTAATTTGATTAAAATAGTTTTCCAAATATATTTATATTATTAGATAGATTGCAATGAATTATGATTATAACTTGCCTAATTTATTTATGTACAGGCGAAATGAATGTGAAAATCCAAAATGCATTGAGATTTATGCCAAGCCAAGAGAATTGTCATAAGTAATGGCCAAAATGCTAAACGATTGAGTTGGTCAAAGTTGTTGAGTGCTTCTGACTAATAAATTCGTAACAAATCAATGACCTTAAGCATAGTCCAGCCTCAGCTCCAGCTCCAGACTGAGTCCATGGCCATGTACACTAATAAAACTACACGCATTTCTACTTTAGCACCAGCGAGTTGAAGCTGAGGCTGAGTCTGAAGCTGAAACTGAAGCTGAAGCTGCTGCTGAGACAGGGCCTGGAGCTGGAGACAGACTGAGGACAGAGCCTCAAGGTGGAGCAGTGGAGGCATTGGAGCATTCTTCACGCAGCTCAAAATATGCCACAGCAGTCAACCAAGCAAGGGAAGGGGGAGTGGGGAGTGGGAGTTAGTGGAAAATATTCACCAAAAGCAGATGCTCATTTCTCGTTTCGTAGACGTTCCCACAAGTTCAACTCTAATTGTGACTTTATTTGCGCATTTATTGCAGTCGCAGCAAAAGATACAAAGCACACACACACATACGTATATACGAACAGATACAGATACAGAACGCAAGCCAGCCAGCCAGCCAGCGCCCTCAGAGTCTGCAGAACGGCAGCAGCATCCACTTGGGTGGTCTCGAACAAACTTGCGGCGCATCTTCAAAGCCGGCTCCAACTTGAACATGCAGCATGAAGCTGTTGCAAACAAGAACCAACCTGAGGCAGCCGCAGATTGAGGCTGCATGCAACACACACATAGATACATACAGCTGCAAAAGCTGTGTGTAGAGCTCCAACCATGAGGATATGTCGAGACACCCAAACTGAATTCTAAATGATCGTTGAAATTCTGCGGAACAGTGTTTCGTTGGAATTTGCAAATGAGTTGCGCTTGTATGGGTGTGTAAACGTGTATGTGTGTGTGTGTGTGTGTGTTGGTTGTCGAGCTGCAAATTCAAAGGCAGCAGCTCGCTCTTCTCACAGGCTCTGGGCCCTGGGCACTGGGCTCTGCCTTTTGCAGTTGTCTTTGATTCGAGTGCAAATAATAAATTTTCGCGCAGCTTTTGTCGGAGACATTCAGGAGACGTTGTAATCCCCCAGTCCGAGTCCCAGCCACAGAGACCAGAGACGACTTTTGTCGGCTTTGACCCATTTAGTTTGGGCCAAGAGACTGCCAGTCTGCCAGTTGGCCAGTTGTGGAGTCTAACAAATGCGCACAGCTTGTACGAAAAATTTTATTGGTATTAATCATGGGCCACGGAAAAATCTTGTTAAAGTTTCTTAGTTTTCATGTTTGATTGATGAAGTCGATTTTCCAAGTTTTTATTACAATTCTCTTTTAATTTTATTTTGTGTTGTGTTGATTTTCCAGTTTTATAGACAAAGAGGCCTGGGCCCAGCCCACTGGGCATAAATCAAGCTGCCAACTAGCGCGAAACTTTCGCTGACAAGTTGAGCGAATTGACCCAAACGCTTTCAATAGTTAATTAAGGTCCTGCTTACTGGCCAAGAGACAACAAAGTCTTGTGCAGTTGCCAATTGATTTTGCATGTCGATTAAGCACGAAATTAATGGCGGCCCCCACCACCTGCTGCTCCTTTCCCCTGTCCCTGCCATATTGTCTTTGTTGCTTTCATTTTAGTTTAGTTGAGCTATTCATTGTCTTAAGCTTGGTTTAGCCGGCGGAGCTCTTGTCTAATTGTGAGTTAATGGCTTAAAGATAGCCTGCTATGGATTATTTATGAGCTGGCTGATATCAATTTGAGGGGAAATTTAAATACCGCAACTATAGCACGTGAATTTCAAGTTAGCAACAGCTTATAATTTATATATAAGAGTTTATTTATAATCACAGCAGTGTGCTAAAATAGTTTATGAGCTATAAAAACGTATCACACATAAGCTCGAAAAATACTCAAAGCTAACTACTTAGCAGCTGTATTAAATTTTATTGAACAATTCAATTCTCAGCTGCTGGGCACTTATGTATGAATATTTATGTTGTTGTCGTACTTACAGTTGACCTTCGGTGTGTGGTCTTTTGTAATTAGTTTTCAAAGGCCTCTGCCTCTAACTGTCTTTGCATATTTCAAGGTATTTCCAACTGACGAACGAAGCGTTACTAATTCTCAGCTACTGCCTGATGGCACGTAGAGTCAAACTATAAGACAATTGGCCAAAAGCAATTGAGTAACTGCAACGAAAAGTGAGAAAAGTCAGTTAAGTATTTAATTTACATTTAATATTGCATAGCAAACCAAGAAAATTGCAACTTTAGCAATCAGCATGAATTTTAGTATTATAAAAAAAAGGTTGCCTCTAACTATTGGCAACATTTGCAATTGTTATTATTACGTTTATTGCATAGGAAATAAAAAAGATTGAAAACTATTTATTCATTTATTTATTGCCGACTTTGGACAGTAAATGGAAATTATAGCAAAAAAGCTTCAATTATTTTTTTATATTTATTTATAATCTATCTATTTAAAGATAATAAGTAAGTTCCATGACAATTTACATATTTAAAGGATATTTACAGGGTTAGCTACCACTCCTTGGGTGGCCTAAAGGGAAGTTCGAGTGGGTGATGTCTTTTCAGACGTCTGTGGTGTTGGCTGTTGTCGGAAGGTTAACGACCAGTGGGTTGGTGTGCCGATCCAGTCTCTCCAGTGTTTCAGGCTATGTCTGTTGACCTCTTCGGTTACGCTGAGAGTTACAAGGTCCTTGTGGATCACCCGATTTTTCACGCAGAAAAAAGCATTAAAATGTATTAAAATAAATATTTCCAACTAAATATTCTTTAAAAAGCCAATAAGTTATATAACTTGATATAATGTAAGTTTACTTACATAAATAAATAGACCCAACAATTGTTGCATTAGATTAGATAAATCACTTAGTTTAATTATTAGTAACAGCAATCAATGTAAACATTAAACAATTACAAATGTTCATTTCAATTATAAAAATATTATAACAAAAGCTGCGCATTTTTAACAAAATAAAACTGTTGGCAACTTTTTCAATTATTATAAACAATAAACGATTAATCTAGCGAATAATTAAACTTAAGAGTTGCTAAGCTTGCAAATTAGAAATTTGTGCAGCTTTTCTTAACTTAACTTTAGTATCGTTAGCGCCATCTAGCGGCCGCTGGTATGAGTAAAATATACAAAATGAAATTGCAATAACAATTATGGCTGAGCCAAACGTGTGTTGCCAACAAAACTGACATTTTACACCTTTTCATTATCTCTCGACGACTTGGCAAGCAAATGAACAAAGCGAACGGACGGACGGGCGGACGAACGAACAGCAACAACAACAACAACAACAAAGGCAACAATGGGTTAAACAGTGCAAACAGAACGAACGGGGCGAGTGCACAAATAAGTAGGTGCAATGTATTATTTGTTTTATCGCTTAAATTGCGGCCAGAGCCAAACAAGCGACTAAAAAGCGCTAAGCGTTTACCCCACCCCGCCCCCTACCACACTCGAAGAAGAACAAGCAGCGAGCTTTGGCTTTGGTTGCTGCTGCTGTTGATGATGATGAGGCCGGCAGCAATTTGTGTGCAACAGCGCGCAAACTTCAGTCTCAGTCTCAGCTTCAGCCCCTGCCACTGCCACTGCCTCTGCCCTCTTCACTTAGCTGCCAAATGTTGGCTTGGCTGCATAATTAGCTCAGCTCATTGCAGCTTCTTAATCGTGCACCATTTCCTACACTTGTGGCAAAATGAAAACGTTGCACATAATTTATGATGCCGCCGCAACAAACAAAGAGTGAACAAAAATGAAACGCTGCATACGGCGGGAAATTAAAAAATTAACTCGATAGTGGCTACTGTAGAATTAACAGCCCATTGGGGGCTGCACAATGTGGCAGCAGCAGAGTGGAGAGGGGGAGGGGGGTGTCAGCGAGGCGTGACTAAGCTAATATTAAAGCAAAGGTGGCATAAATTAAACTAGAGAGCACAACATGTATCATTTAACAGGAAATTGCGCTGCTGCGCTGGGTTCGAAACGAATGCCAAACATTAAGTCATAATTGCTTGGCTAGCTAATGCCAAGCGCTCGTATCTGTCAGATACAAGATACTTTTTTCGAAAAATGGGGAAGAGCAACGAATTCGAATTGACCAAACTGGTTTGAGCCAAGGAGAAAACTCTACACACATCCATTCTCCAGCTCCTGGCCCAACAGCTGCTGCGCACTAAGCCGCAACAACAGTGCGAAAGAGCGCGCTATAGTCGCAGCAGCGTCTTGAGTGGAGTCTGTGGTGGTTGCAACTTAAGGCGGAGTCAAGCTCACACACACACACACACACACGTATGTGCGGCTTAAGGATGTGAGAGCTTCCTGCATATGCTTTTTGACTCTTGGCCTGATGGAATTATCAGTGTTTTATTTATGACACACATGGCCCCCAAAGCCTTGCACGTTCCCAATTTAATTAGTCGTGCGCTGAGCGCATCGAAACGGAAACCGAACCGAAAACTGCTACAGAGACTTCTTCGGCTCAGCAACAAAACAATGCAACCCCAAGTGAGCTGCAGTTAGCCTCAGTCAGAGGCTCAGAGTCCGCTGTTCAGGCCAATTAAGCGATCTTGCACATGAGCCAAGTGCGAGAGGCCCTGGGACAAGCGCAGGCGAAGCCAACTGCTGCCCAGCTCTCCCCCTCTCACACTCCTTCCCATGCTTAGTAACCTGGCTGCCATCTCTTAGTGCTGCTTCTCCAATTTCCGTTGTGCCTTGTAGCGTTTTTCAAAACGCAACAACAGACGGCCAACAAATTGCGCACAACTTCATCATAATCAACGCTTGGACAACAGTTGCTGCTAAAAGTTAAGCACAAAGCTCGCTAACGAAAATACTCTGGAATTTTCATACAAATTTTCAAAAATTCTATTAAATTAAAAAAAGAATCTCTTAAGAAAAATATTAAATAAATATTTTTAAAATAATATACATCAATTAGAGTAAAATATCTAAATTAATATTGTATATATATAAATAAAATACATTAACCAAAAGCCATTGATATTCTAACAAAAAAAAGCTGCTATAAAATAAAGAATTGTATAAAATTCACAAGAAATACTTTGTTGGAAAAGCTAAACCTTTATTATTATACAAATAAAATGCGCGTTATAATCAATATTAATTTTATCATATAATCATAATCCGAATGAAGTACTCAATAGTTAAGCAGATTTTATAGTATATAAGATTTATGAGTAAGTTGAAATATTTTTCTACAGGGTATTAGCAGCTCATCAGCGCTTAGCTTCAACTGCAGCTTGTGCAAAAAGTAACGCGAAAAACTAAGGTTAAGCGTTGGCTAAATTATTTTACGTGCCGCGCGGACGCGGATCTTTGTTGGAGTTGGTTGGTTGGTCGGTTGGTTGGTTAGTCCAAGTCCAAGCGAGATCTATAGTTTGGGCTCATAACTCAGTTAACGGCGCAGCGGCAGCGGGCGGAAAATGATGTGAAAATTGTGCCATAACTTTTGACTGTGGCTGCTGCTTCAGCGTGTTGCATGTTGCTTTGTGTTGTGGCATGCAACATGCCCGTGTTGCCAGTTTCGCGTTTTTATTTGTTTTAGAGATCGCAGCTACAAATCATAAATTGCATTTTACGATATTGATTGGCCAAACCTCGACTGTTGTTGTTGTTGTTGTTTTGTTGCTTTGTGGGCGTGTTTTTGTTGTTTGTTTGGCTTTGGCTTTGGCTTAGGCTTCGACTTTGGCTTTGGCGCTTTCGCAATTTTTAGACAGTGCAAAATTTTTGATTCGCCCTCCCGGCTAAACAGGCATCAACGAAATACAAATTATTTGCTCAACAGGAAATCATTATTATTTACTGAGATTAAATATCATTGAATTATGGGTTTGTTTTTCAAATGCACACACAATTATCCATTCTGTCTATTACAATGGCCAGCGTGTTTGTTATGCAGTCAAAATTGTTCCAAATCAGTGCAGACAATTTATTGATCATTGCTCGAAAGAAAGTTAAAACAAATTCATTTTATTCGCTTGCATATGAAAAGCTTAAAAATTAGCTGTGCTCAATAATTTAAACTTGAATTCAAAATATACATTTATATTTACAAAATTAAATAGCTTAAGTGAGTTGGCAAAATTAAAGAGAAATTTGTTGGTAAATTAAAAGCATAGACAAAAGATTTCTACATTTATAACTGCTTAGACTCATGAAGGAAAAACTTTTTAAGCATTCAGATTTATATTAATAGGGAAATAATTTATAATATGTAATATATTTATGTATTATCATTTCATTTACAGTCGAGTTTGAACAATTGGCATTGTATGGTGGAAATTATTTTATATTTATTTCTTAATTTATTTTATAAAATATTTTTCACCTTTTCAGATGCTGCAATACAGATAAAAATATATATATTTTCAATAAAAACCATTCCATAGAAAAATGGGCAGTTAAAATAAATGCTAGATGAAGACTAAACTGAAACTTAATGCTGTCTTTGTGGAATAAAATATGTAAATAACTGTAGAAAGTCAAGTTTGCTTAATTAAGATTACAAGTCAGCCATTTTTAAAATGCCTATGAATGCTTAAAATTAAGCTTTAAACGCCAAATTTATGGCGCAAGTTACGAATCTTGGGCTGTCATATTTGAAACTTAATAGAAATTTATATCTAAGCTGCTATTGAGAGGCGCTTGGTTTATAAATTTCAGACACTCCCTGTTATGTATAATACAATAATTTTAACTAGAGAACGAGTTATTTTTATAGATTTGTCACGAGCTGTGTTTTAAACAATAAACTGAGCGCTTTGAGCAACTGAGTCACGTTCGTTTCAAGGCTTAAGGGCTCGCCCTATAGGAGGCAACAAAGGAGTCAGCGCTTTGTTATAACAAAAAAAAAGGAGAGCAGCTGTTGGCAAAAGTGGTTGTGGCTCTATTTAAAACACCATCAACGTATGCAACAACAACAACAACAACTTTATGAAGACATAAATTGGCAAATTGAAAAGCCTGTCTCTGATGATGATGAGTCTGATCAGGCAGCAGGCAGCTAAATATGAAAATCCATTTAGACACGCTCTGCAATTTGCCCATCATACCCAACTATATATATATATATATATGTATATATACTTTTCAAGCTTATGCATAGTTTGCACAACTGCAATTAAACCATTAAATTAATGAGCAAGTGCGAGAGACAAGTCTTCGGTGCAGGTCCAGGTCCAGGTCCACTCAAGCACTCAACCACTTAGCTGGCCAAATGAAAAACGCATACCAGTCGGCCACGCCCACTTTTGGCTGCCGCCCAGCTAATTGCATACAAGGCAAGCCATGTTAAGCAAAATAAGACTGCAGGCCAAGCAGCGCTGGAGGATGCGGCCGAAGCTGAAGCTGAGCGTCAACCCAACATTGGTGGCAAGTAAATTGCATTTTGAGCGATGACGCAAAGTAAGCGGCAAGCAGCTGAGCCAGAGTGCATTAGACAATATAAATACTCTGCAAAAAATATTTTGAAAAATTCTAAAAATATGAAACTTTGCATGTTTTATTAAATAAAATTGTGCTGCTAAATTAAAGCTGCAGTTAAAGTAAAAGTTTGTCAATAATTTTAAAGTGCATTTAATTGTTGCAAGCAACTTGAGTCGCAAGCAAGTGTTGCATGTTGCACATTGTTGTTGTTGTTTTTGTTAGTTGTTGTCTACATTTTTATTAAATTGAATTGGGTGCTTAAATAAATTATTTAATAAGCACATGATCTACGCATTGCCAACAAAAAATAAAGAAAATGTTGCCTCAGCTTGTTGATTTTTTGCCTCTTTTTTAGCAACAGTATTAATTTTGCTTAATTCGGGGCCAAAAGGGCCAATGCCAGCGCCACGCCCACCAATGTGTATATGCAAGTGAAGTGAGTCTTCATTTTGCAATTTCGCGTTGTATTAAATCATTGCAATTTTAGCAGCCAAGGAGAGAAAAGACTTTGCCTTTGCCTTTGCCTTTTTGCCATTGCCGTTGCCATTGTCTTAGCCTTTGCTTTTATAATAATAATGCCGAGTTGCCGACGCCGCCATAGCTTTGCTGGTAGTATGTTGTATATAATTCCGCACTTTATGGCTTTGCTTTGCCCAGAGCCTTGATGCCCTGCTCCTGCTCCTACTGCCGCATAATCTTTCATTTGATCGAACGATCATTTTGCGCGTACTTGCAGCGCAATTTAGTGTGGACCCGCAACCTCTGTCTGTGTATGTGTGTGTGTGTGTGAGCTAGCCCCACTCAATCACGCCTACCCATCTGCCATTTGCCACCTGGCCTGCCTCCTGCCTCTGCCCCTGTGGCATGCTGCATTGTAATAACCATAATGGCGCGCACGATTTATGTTTTAATTTTGCATTTACCGCATAAGCTGCAACTGCAACAGCAACAGCCACAGCCACAGCCAAAGCAACAGCAACAGCAACATGCAGATTGCATTTCGTACTTACTCTTGTGCTTGGTCTTAACTTCACTTTGATTGGCGCTGATAACCATGCAATTGATGCTGCCCCGCCAGCTTTGCTGCCTTCTTCTTCTTATTTCTGTTGTTGTTCTTGTTGTTGTGGCATAGAAAATGTGATGTTTGCAGGCGCTGCAAATCGATTAAGTGATCCTCATCCAGATTCAGCTGCGGGCGCGATCTTGCGCGTTTTATAAAATGCAACAAGAACTTTGAGAGCTTGTGGCGTTTGCTGAAGATCTCAAGCTGCAGATGTGTCACTTTCGCACTGATTGCAATCTGGAAATAATAACAAATAAACAAAATAAAAAATGTTGCTTGGAAGTTATGGTGTAAATATATAAAGAGACTTATTATTTTATTACAAGAACTCGACTTACTAATTAGCAATTAATTCGCAATAACTTATTTTATTTAAGCACAGTTTTAAGTTCAAGTAATAACATTTATTTATCTATTTATCTATATATTTATCTATTTAGGATAATAAGTAAATGCTATGATTATTTACATATTTACAGTGTTAGCAATCACTCCTTGGCCTAAAGTGAAGGTCAAGTGGATGGTGTCTTTTGAGACGTCTTTGGTGCTGGCTGTTCTCGAGGAGATTAACGGTGTGGTGTGGCTTGGTGTGCCTATCCAGTCTCTCCGGGTACTTCAGGCTACGCCTCTTAACTTCTTCGGTTACGCTGAGTACTCTAAGGTCCTTGTGGATCATCTGATTTCTTACATAGTATGCTGCTTTGGCTATTTTTCTCAGCGTAATGCTATAGAAGCGTTGCAGTATATCAATATTCGATGTTGAGGCTGTACCCCACAACTGGATGCCAGACGTCCATATGGGCTTGAGTATAGCTTTATATAGCAAATACCTTTTCTTCAGCGATCTGTAGCCCCCTCATCTGAACATTTACTTATGAATTATATTTTTATTTGTAAATATTTTGCATAAAATACAGAAGTCAGCAGAAATGAATATTATAAAATATATTCTTAAAGTAATAGAAGAAAAGCGGCCAAATCTGACTCAAGTGCGGAGTCGGCATAAAACCTCTTAGCCACTCCTAATCAAACATTTAAGTAACTAACTAACTAAGCCTAAAATATTCCACAAATATTCAGTTCTTAATCAATAAATATTAAATTAATATACCGCTAACAAGCTATTAAACTCACCTAACTAAGCAATCAACAAACTGATGCAAGCTAAAGCTTTACAATTATATCTTATACTCTTTATCCTTACTATTGACATATTCAACTTATGTTGGCATATCTTTAATATTCAATCTAAATCAGACAATGAGTAAAGAATGTGAGCAGCGCTATTTGCATTGCAGTTGCCACATTGCTGTCTAGTTAAGTAGGTTAAGCAATAAAAATGTTTATAATGCAAACAAATAAATAAATCTTAAATTACAAATTGCATTTAGCAATGACAAATGAACTGCGACATTCAATTGTTGCTCTGTTTAAATGAACAATGAACAAACGCTGGCCGAGCCTTAAGCCACTTATCAGCTTATTAGCCGAAAGTTCATTTGCAGCTTAACTTGGCTAAGAGCTGCGAGATACAGTTGCAGTTAGCGCAGTTGTAACCTTTGTAAAAACAAAAGCATTTCCAACTAAATAGTTTAAGCGCAGCATGCTTAGGCTTAAACAAACAACAAATGCAGCTGACAATTGGCAATTGGCAATTGGCAGTTGGCAATTGGCTTGACTTGGCCTGGCCAAAAACGAACCAGCCAAATTGTCAGCGTGCAACAATCTACACCATTAAACAAACGATGCCAAACGCCAGCGAGTCTCCATATATGGAGCTGGAGCTGAAGCTGGAGCTGCTCTGGCAATCTAATTAGTGCGCCAAAGCCATTTAATTAAGCTTGAGCCCAAACGCAATTAGAGTAGCTTAAATGCTCTCGACTTGCACTCGAAGCGGAACGTGAGAATTAACTTTGGCTGTGGCTTGGGCTGTTGCTACTTAGGCTAAACATTTGGTTAGCCACAGCAGCAGCAGCAGCAGCAGCAGCCACAGCAGCAGACGCCGCCGCCGCCGCCTGTCGCTGACCGCAAAGAATTTAATTTGCCAAGCAGCAGCGAAGCAAAAAACTGACCAGCACACCTTGCAACAGCAACAAGCAACAGGCCGTAGCATTCGCCTTGGCTGTGGCTGTGGCGCAACCAATCGCTTATGTATAGCAATGCTCTGGCCAACACATGTGCTAGTCCTGGGCCTGGGCACAGCAGGACATGGAAACGCGTTTGACCTGCTCACAATGTATTGACTTCTTGTTGGCGCAACAATGATTAGTTTCGGTCAATGTCAAAGGAACTAGACACAGCCTCTCCTCTCTCTCTCTCTCTCTCTCGCTGGTAAAGGACACACAGCTACGCACTCGACGACAACACACAGGCGTGCCGCCGCCGCCGCCGCTCTCCCTCCTCTCTCCATGTGTGTGGGCTCTCTCGCTTTGTCTCTCTGTGTGCACGGGAGTTGCCTCGGGATCGCTATCAGTTCCAACTGCCTTGCCTGCGGTCGATTTTGCTGTCAAAACAACACGATTTATGCCTCGTATTGAGAGCAAGTCAGCCTGGGATAACAAGATGTTTGCCGACGCCTACCAGAAGGTGCTCCACGTCCTTGCAGCTATTTCTCCTCCTCCTCCTCCTCCTCCTGCTGTCTCTCGTCTCATGTGATGTTGATGTATGTGCTTTGATCGTGCATTAGATCGCATCGCTGTGTGGTTAATGACCAAGGCAATTAATCTACTTGCATTTTATTTGTAGGAGTTGCCACCAGGGGTGCTTCAATGAGTTGCTAAAAGTATAAACAATACAACATATATATATAAAAAAATCTATTTTTCATTTTATAAAATAAAGCCAGTACTGTAGATAATAGTTGTGAGCTAAAAATAAAAAATCTTCTTAACTGTGAACAGTCGAATGTTAAAAAGAATAATAATATATAAATTAAAGGCTTAAAACTTATTTGTTTTAATTCAAAAAAAATTTGATTAATCAAATAATGAGTGCATAATACAATTTGTTTCATTTTTTGTTTAAATTTAATAATAATAAATACTGTTTATTAAAATAAATATTATTTCTCATATTTTAGAGTAAGATTAACTTTTTAACTAAACTTAATGCAAGCTTGCATTATTAATTAAACTTAAAATAAACAATAAATGTGTTAAATTCTCAACTTAATGTTTATTTAGGAAAGTGTTTTACTAGGAACGATAACAAACTAATAGACTCACCTCGCAATTGTATTTTATAGACATCCGCATTAATGAAGCAAAGCGTTGCTATCAGCATTTGGCTGGCTGCTTAAGGAATCCGTTGCATACGCTGCACGTTGCACACACACACATATGTATATGTGTATGTGTATGTATCGCATTTGCTTGTAAGTGGCATACACTGTAAATCTCTTTAAATGAGCATTTAAGCGTTGACACAGACACCGATCTCGATTCAACAAAAGTCTGAACTGTAGACTTCATCCTGTGTTTGGGTTTGGGTCCTCGGCTTTGGGTCTGGGATGCAGCAGTTTATGTGTGACTGTAATTCAATGCTCAATGCGTTGATAGCATCGAGAGCTGTTAACCCTTTACCCCTATAATGTGTGTGTAGGCTCTCCTGGTAGCGATGATCAGCGATGAGCGCTGTTGTCGTCTGGACTGCTGGCTGCCGTTGCCGTTGCCCGTTGCCCGTTGTTGAGCTCATGGGGGACTGGGACTGGAGTTGGAACTGATATTTATTGTATTGATGCTTGCATTTGTCGTTGCCTCTGTTTGTTGCTCCTGCTGCTGCTGCTGCTGCAGTTGCTGCTGCTGCTGTTGGTTGTTTGTTGTTTGTTGCTGCTGATTGTCGTCGACGTTGTTGTTTGCGGTCGCCTTCGATCGATCGATCGATTGATCGCTGAGCTGCGAGTCGTTTTGTCGCACTGACACTTGCTTGACTTGGACTTGGACTGGACTTTGGGGGGTTTGAGCTAACAAATGTTGCTCAGTTTGTTAACAAGTGGCAAAGCTCTAGCTCTAGCTGATCACCCACTGGCAACTGACAATTGGCAATTACAACTGCTGAGACCACGTTAGATCAGCCGACACACTTGTTGGCCTGGACCACCCAAAGACAGAGCCAGTTGGTAATCACCCACAAAACTGGGCATTATGTCGGTCAGTTAACAACATAAAAAGTCAATAAAAATCCTTTTGACATTTTTAGGCGCGTTTGAGCAAATGCCGACATAATTGTTGTGACACACACACACAAGCAAACAGGACTCAAAGGACATACGGCAAACCCTAAGTAGATTATATATATAGACTGACAATAGCAAAATTAATGGTCTCAAACTACCCTCGGGCTCTGTAATAGATGCTCACTTACATTACATCTTCGGGCTCAGCCAATGAGCAGTCCTGAAGCTGAAGAAGATGCGCTCTACCTGCAGGGAAAGTGTTTCTCTCCTTCGGCTGCTGTCGGCGCAACTGAATTGCATCAAAGAGCGCCCCAAGCAGATATCCCATGGCTAAAACGTTAAGTCATCTTTGCCGATCGCCGCAATCTTAACAATTGTTTACTCCATTCTCCAATTGACCAATTGTCCATGTTCAATCGCTTGGCTGCATCTTTCAAATGGTTTCCTTGCCAGGAAGTCTTGCTGTGTTCGCTTGTGTGTGCATAAATATTTTGACACTAAGCGGTTTGCCCACTGTACCAGTTCCTAAACAGAAATTCATTTTGCGCTGGATCCGGCATTTGTTGCTTTGTTGCATTTGTGCCCCTAAGCCTTTTATTGCATTCGCTACACTTGCCGCATTTCCTTTAGATATTGTTGCTGCTGCTGCTGTTGTTGTTGTTGTTGTTATTGTTGCTGACGCGCCCACTAAGCGTCTTATAATAAGAAGACCATCAAAGCGAGACCGGCCTGTAACTAAGCTTATTGCATTTATCAACATTTTAAATACAATCTGCAATGTCATATATGAAATTTGGAATGCGAGGAAAATGACTTTGATTGCCGAACATGTGGGATGACAGTTGATAGCTCTGATCGCAAACAAAAGCTTGCAGCTTCAAATTTTTTATTAAAGAAATGCAAATAAAAATTAATGAAAATGCTGCAATAATAATATTACATTAATTTGGCAAAAGTATTGTTAGTTTTCATTTTTGCATTAAGCTCCTAACTTGTCATGCGTTTAGCACTCAAAGTTAGCAGTAAGCGCAACTTAGCATGTTGCGCAACATGTTGCTAGCAACATGCAACTTTGCATAATTGTTGCCAAGCATAGAAATTAACACTTTTAATTTTGTTTATATCTAAATAAAATGTGATATAAGAGGGACTTTATTTTGTTTGCTATATTTTTACGTTTCACAGCTGGCATAGAAGATTCTTTTTAAACTTGATGCAAGATCCAAGTTTTTGGAAGATGTTGTTGGCAACAACACAAAAAAAAACAGAACAAATAAAGTTCCAAGGAAAAAGAAAACTGCCAGCAGGCACAAAAGGCATTTTGCAGAATATATTTATTGTCTGCAAGTGTGTGTGTGTGTTTGGAGCTTCGTCTGGCTGCGTTGCGACGTCCTTTGTCCAAATCGAAGCGACATCGACGAGATAATTTTGCAATGCTTATGGCCGCCAATTTGCGAAAGATCGCCGTACAAGGAGCGCGCACGCAAACAGCAGCTCCACTTGAGTTGGGTCTCCATACAGACACAAGGAGATTGGGCTGCCAACACGTGTGTGTTGATTGGTTCATAAGAAAAGGGCAGCAAACAAAAAACTACAGAAAGAAATCATTTAAAGCAGCAAACTGCGATCGTGCTTAAATATGCCAAAAACAAAAACAAAAGCTCAACAGCGAACGAACGAACGAACCAACAACAGCAGGCAGGGCAGAGCACAGAGCACAGACAGTCAGAAAAAGGAGTAGCAGACACCAAGACGAAGTGCAGCCATGCCAGCGATAGCTACAACTATATAAATGCAGGCAGTCGATTGAGGGGCCGAGATGCGAGCAGGAAGAGCAGGAGGATCGTTTTGGGCTTGTACATAATTTAGCATTTTTATGAAGCAGCAGCAGCCGCAGCAGCAGCGGGCAGAGCAGGCAGCGCAACAAAATGTCGGTTACGGCAAAAACCATTAAAGGGAAGAAGGAACGTAGAGCGTAGAACGCGATCCGATCCTCTGTGGCATCCTCAAGAGCAAATTAAGCAACGATGCGCAGCATGCTGTCTCACTCGCACTCAACTATATATATACATATATTTTTTCGGGGTGATCTTGTTATTTGCGACGTTCCGCAGCAGCAGCAGCCAGCAGGCTGACTTGGTAATTATTATATATGTATGTATGCATGTGTGTGTGTGTGTGTGTAAAGAGGCGAGTCCACCATGATGAAGATCATTTCAGGTTCTGTACATTTGCTGTTTGTTGTTGTTACTCGACTCGCATGTCATGTCCGCGCGCTGAGGCTGTCAACAGCCCCCGGGATAAAATGATCAACATTGATCGCATAATGATCAAGCCAAGCAGCACTCGCAAGCGTTTTTAAATGCTTTTAGCTTTCGATACACACACAGACACACACACATGCGTACAAACTGCAGACACTGACGAGTGGCACAGATTCAATCAACGGCTGCGGCTCGACTTGGGCTCGATCACTTGGGCTTGGGGTTCGCCGAGACTGCGTAGATTGATGATTGAGTGCGTGGCTTGAAGCTTTGCGTCTCGGCTCTTGGCCAGGCTAAATAAGCTATTATGCGTGTTCTTTTTTTCGTATATTCGAGACGTTGCTATGAGTTTGATCGCCAGCGTTTTGTAGGCCCCGCATAATTTACTTAATTATATTTAATTGAATTTTAGAGCTACTGTGTGTGCTCTTCTTATTTCTTAATTGCGCAACTTTCCCAGGCCTCAAGTTCGGCTACGTGTCAAACTGACAATTTTGCGCCTTTTTTGTTTCGGCAGGATAACAGCCTGAGCCACTTGAGCCGTGTCCAATCTGAATCTGCGCTGGCAATAAACGCGCTCGAAAGTCAAACAGGCAGCCCTTTAACAAAAGGAAAAAGTGGAAAATGGGGCGTTGCAGTTTCCCAGGACGCGTGCAGATAAATCAAAGCCACGCAGGGATTTGTTTGAGCAAATCCTTTGAGAATTGATTTGTGCACGCTAATAAGCTCAAACAGCAAACTATATTACGCAACAGACAACACACACAGACAAAGAAACAGATACAACAACAAACAGTTATGTGGCTCATTTCCTGGTTCCGTCTAGCGCTGTGTGGTTTTCCCAAAAGCAAATGACATAATCATAATGAGACAGCGACAGCGACAGGGGCTGGGCTCGCCTCATAATTCACGCTGTCTCTGCTCTGAGCAATGAATTTCAATTTGAATTGCCAGCAACCCCCTTTTGTTCGCTAAGGGTGGCAATTAAAATGTTTACCCAGTGGCCATAAAATAACAAAATGGTCGCCAATGCGCATAACTACAACATGGCATACCATATGCCCCTGGACCCCCCACCCCTTTGCCGCTTTGGCCAAAGCAAGCGGCTTATAAAGTTGCAAGTGTTGCAAACTGAGTGTGCGGGCGATAAGTGGGCATGACAAAGTTCCAAATTCAAGTGCCACATGGCGGTGCAAGTACAGTTGCATCCCTCTTTAATTAATATTTAATGAACTGCGGACAATAATAATGAAGAAGAATTTTAAAGCAGCGCCAGCTAAAAGGAATTATAAATATATAAATAGTTAACTTTAACAATAACAATCTTATTACAAATATTGAATTAATTTGCTTCATTATTAATTTATTAGAATATTGCTTGTGTCAAGTTTTTTGTTTCCTAAATTTCTAAACAAGCAACGCTATTATTTGTCAATCTTCCGTAAGAATTTAAAAAAAAAAGCTGAGTATCAATTTCATTAAAAACAAAATAAAGAATCTAGGAAAATGGTGTAAAAGCACAGATCATGTTTCCGGGACCATAAATTTTCACTAATAGTACTGGGTATTTATATTTAAAACACAAAACTGATTTATTTACCTAATCTTTTTTTCTATATAAAAACCTTTTTGTAATAAATGGGTTGAGATTAGTTGCTTACATAGAAGGTTTACTGCACTCTAATTTAAGACTTGAAATTTTTATTTTAGTGTCTCATTTTTGAAGCTATCTAATAATTCAAACTATGAAACACATTTTAAAATATTAAGCTGAAGAGAAAAATCGTACAAAGTAAATAAATGTTATATACGGAAGGGCTTCCAATATTTTAAGAATACTCAAATTCAAGACTTGAAATTCTCATATTTACTTATTGTATCCCCCTTTTGATATTTAGATTGTTACAAATTGTTTTTATTGCTATTGCTTTCATTTTTGAAGCTATTCCTGAATCGATTTGTTAACAAAGGATACATAAAAAATCTCAAATCGGTTGCAGAGTCTAAACCAAAACAAGGTGATAATAATCTATTAGCATTAGCCTTACAATTGTTGAGTGTCATTTAATAAATTATGCTCTTATCATATTAACAACAACACAGCAACGAAAAATGGATGACAAAGACAGACGCACAGACCTTTCATTTTCCTGAAGAGAGGCGAATCATTTGAAGCTGCCGCGCCCATGGGCATGCCACAGCACAACAGGCCACATGCCCCCACGGTCTGTTGTTGAGCTGGCGGCTGCGGCGGTGGCAGCGGCGGCGGCAAACATTAACGTCCAATAAATTGTTGTCAAATGTCGCGCACCCCGTTGATTTTAATGTGGCTTAAATAGGATAATAAAACTAACCACAAAACACAAACAAAAAGAAAAGAAGAGAAGCAGAAGAAAAGACAGAGAGCAGCAGAGCACAGAGGCTACAATTTATGACTAGCTAGCTGGTATATAAAATAGTGCGTTTTATATAGAAGCATAAATAAATACTTATATAGGAAGAGGTAAATACACTAGCCGCCGCCGCCGCTGCTGAAGGAAAGCCAATAACTTTTCCAGTGAATGGCTGCTGAGCAGTGAAGCGGGGTAGGCCAACAGGTGTTTATCGCTCGGCATCGTGACATTTTATTGGCTCTCTGCCCCCAAGCGGCAAAGCCGATGCTTATCAATGACCCAATGGCTGGCAGGCAAAGCAGTCGAGTCGACTCAAGAAATGAAAATGCTAATGCTAATGGAAATGGAAATGGGAAAGGGTGAACTGGCAGCAGCGACAGCTGTAGGCCAATACTGTAGGCCATATGTAGAATAAGAGCGATCATAAACAACGCGCTTTTTATGACGCTGCTCGGGACTGACAGTTCGTAAAAAAAAAAAAAAATAAGCAAACTCAAGCTGCAGTTCATTGGAAATTTACATGTTGCTGTTGTTGTTGTTGCTGCTGCTTCGCGTAAATTGTTATTTTAATTAATTTTTGTTGAATTTGACGAGGCAAGCGCACGCGTTGCTCGCTGTCAAAACAGCTCACAACACCGCGGACAACGGACAACGGGAACGGGCAACGTAGCTCCAAATTAATTTGGCCAATTTGTTGCCTCTACCCAAATCAGGCAGCCCGCTGGGAGTTGATCAATTAGCCATGGGTGTCGGGCTCGTTGTCCGTCGTACTCCAGTGTCGTTTGCTCTCTCTCTGGTGTCAGTTGTTGCCCCAAAGTTGTTGCGCTTACAGCTTCACAGGCGCCGCCTTCTTCACACATAAGTATTCGCATTCCCAATCTCCAATTCCCATTCACAAGCAGCGCCGACCACCCAAAAGCCCGAAAATGTGACTGGCCAGGATGACTTTGTGGATTTTTGTGCGCGTGGGTTAAGAAAAATTAATTAAAGCTTTGTTTTTAATGATGCCGCTGACCACAAAGCCAAAACCACTTAGAAGTTGCTTAATGATTGCTTTTCGCACCTTTTTATGTTCCCCAAGTGGCCACAGCTTTGATGCCCCCTCCTCATTCTTCTCCCCACCCACCGCTCCATTTATTAAGTAAATATTTTGACTCATGCAAATTGCTTAGCTGCTGGCCATAGAGAAAGGGTTACTCTGCTGCTGATTAGGGCGGCCCATCACAAGAGGGTTGACAGCCGAAGCTCAAGCTCAAGCTCAAGCTCAAGCTCAAACTGCTGAGCATTTGATAAGCATAACCAAATATTTGTCTTTTTTTATTACCATTATGATCTGGGGGAGGAAAGCATAAGCAACTTATGTGTAGAATAAAAATATATACACGCATTTATATACAAACAAAAAACGAACAATGATTAATAGATTCGTTGAAGCAAACAAAGATATATGATAATTGATTATTATGAGACATAAACATAAAATAAACTCAGAACTAGAATATTGAACAAAGCATGCCAACAATAAGGGCTTTGTGTTAATTAAAATTATACATTATTTCTATTTATAAAATAAAGGTTGCATATCTAAGTTAATATTGTGGATGCTTAATTTTGCATCAACACGAAAATTAAATTAAAAAATAAATATAAATAAACTTTTAAAATACAGTACACGATTTTAAAAACGATGATTAGCTTTTTCAAATATTTAAATATTCAAAATATCAATGCAAATTTCTTTTTACTTCCATAATTTTTATTTAAGCACAAAAAATTATAATAATTTGTATTAATTAATAGATAAATGATGCTTCCAATCGTCGAAACTCTTTATACGGCTTATACGATTTTTAATAACTCTTATTTGCAGTGTGTGGCACTATGCCCAAAAGGACGACAGCTGCACAAACTAAATTGATATAATAATGGGAAAAAAAGTCAAGTTGGCATTATGAGAAGAGGAGAAGAGCAAACTCAGAGAGTTGGAAATGTAACAAACAGCACGCGCACAAAGTTTTTATATGAAAGCAAATTAATTTCTTTCTTTTTCTGATTTTTTTTTTGTCGTTGATGCTAAAGCAAAAGTAATAGAAAACCACAATATGACAAAACAGGCTGGACAAGAGGGGGGAGAGAGAGGCAGTGAAGCGGCCAAAAGTCAACAGTAATAAAATCGCAGCAGCCGCCACAACACGAGCTGACAATGGCTGGCAACAAAAACAGGAGCAGGAGCAGGAGCAGGAGTCACGTTGTTGCTGTTGATGTTGACAACAAACTAAGGCAATAAAAACCGAAATCAGGATAATGGCAGGGACACAGCCGCTGCCGAGCAAATTAAATAAATCCCCTGGGCGGCAGATGTGCAGAGACAAAACGAAAGAGACAGAGCACGAGAGAGAGAGAGAGAGAGGGCGAGAGAGAGGGAAATCTAGGAGGCATCATTAGGCCAGCGAAGCGAGCAACGACATTTCGAGCTATAAAATCAATTACATAATGAGCTAAGAAGATTATCAAAGAGACAGAGAGGGAGAGAGGAGCAGAGTTACATCTCTAAGGAGTTTAGCATACAAAAAGCAATCTGCAGGACTATTGTGTGGTAACAAGGACAATGTGCAATGGACTCGCTGCTGCTCGGAGACAATGCGGCGAACATTTTGAGGCCCATTTTGACTTCTGTGCGGTTAGGCGAATAAAAACAAAACTCATCCTGTGTGTGCAAAAAATTGACAATGCTCTGGCCCAAAAGGCAGAAGCAGGATGCGCAGCAGGACACGTGTTTGTTGGCAAAACAAACAGAACAAATTATTGGCAGCCGCCAAGGCTTCCTGGAATGCCACAACCTCCAGCCTAACCAGACAAGGACCCACACAAAAAAATATTATAACTGACCAAAACCGAAATGAATTCACCTGGATAAGGAAAAAAGGCAAAAAAATATAACAAAAATTGTTGCGTGACTCAAATGTTTTCATCATTTTTGTTAAAATACTAATTTGCCATATAATGGGCTTTAGCTATAAATTATGCCACGCTATAACAATAACAATAACAGCAATAACAACTATGAGTAATGCCCCAAAAGGAAAGGCGAAAAGGATATATAGACGACAGAGCTGAGCTGAGCTGATTTGCCGCCCCCCCTCATCAAAAGCTTGGCAGGCATGTGTCACTTTTGCTGGCCAAGAAAAACTAAATTGTCAAGAAACTTGACAGCTAAATGATTGCGGGGCGGACATAATACGCGCTATATATAGAGTCTATATGAGGCGGATATACTTATTACGAAACTTCATTTAGTCTGGGTGGGTGGTAGCATGGAAATTGTTCAATAAAAATGTTAAATATAAGTATATTCTAACTTCTGGTTGTAGGTCTAACCCTCTTATAGGAAAGTCGATGTTGGTCCTTAGTCCGTAATAGTCAGACAACAGATTTGATTGTCCCTACACATTTAACTTTGAAAATATTTACAATTAATTGTATAATAATACTTATTTTAATGTTCAAAGATGATTCAAGTATTTGCTAAAAGTTTGTATATAGGTATTTGAAATTAAAAGTTTTAATTTTGATTTACTTGAGCCCAATTTTTGTTCTTGGCAATACCAAATCAGGTCTGGGTTAGATTAGTTATTACATTTTTCTTTTGCAAGTCGCATTTAATAAATAATTAAATAAATAAGAAGCTAGTCTTAGCTAGAGCCCCTCCCCCTACAAGGATTGAGCCTTAAAAAAAATCCAAAGTATTTCTTATTGTAGCATGTTAATTTATTTGTGATTTTTTGTTTTAACATTAACTAAACTATTTACATTTACTAAATGATTTTGAATAATAGAGGAACATTAAACCACCTTGACTTTGACTAAAGATTCAGACAAACTTACTCAACATACAGCTAGTATTGTTTTAATGACTTTGAAGACTCTCGTTTAAATAAAATTGAATTTTAATAAAAGTTAGCTGGGAACCTTTGATCTGTTTATGATATTTTCAACACAGCCCAATCAAGTTTACGATGCAGTTTTGTACTATAAAAAAATCTGTTGAACAAATATGCCTGAGACTCTGTGTGTAGCAGATGATATATGATTGGCAATCAACCATTAACATGTTCACTAATTTTATGACTTTTATTATAAACGATTGTTATTTTGTTCATTTTGTTATTGGCATTGATTGGCTTTGTTGGCGGCGCAGTTACGAATTCGAAAGCGATCGTAAAAATATATATCAAAGATTATAAACTTTTATGCGCAATTGGTAACAGTTAACAGCAAATTCTGGGATATAAAAAATCAAAAGCTCATTTCAATACAAAAGGCCGCAGCAGAGCCAAAAGAAACTTGTCAACAATATTTTATGAGCGTGTCGGGATTTTTTCCTTTTTTTTCGGTTTGTCCAATCTCAAGCTGTAGAGAGTAAAAGAAAACGTTGTAAAATGAATCGAAAATCGTTAAAATGTTAAACAACAACAATGACGACGGCACCAGCTGCGTCAGTCAGTCAGTCCAGCGGAGCGGACTCCACCGCAGCGACGACAGCCATATTGAAAAGCCAATGGCAATGGAGGAAGTGGTGGTGAGGGTGAGGGGCAGGCAAAATGGAGTTGCCGCAGGGCCTGAGGCCACATGAAAAACCATAAACATAAATAATAATACAATATGTATTATACGGTCGAAACGCTCCACACAGATCGCATATCTCCATATGGAACTGGCGACTCTCTGGTCTGAGTTTTCGGGTTGAAATGCGCTTTGTTGTGTTTATATATAAAATGAGACTGGTATATTTAATTTATGGTGTTTCCCCGCATTTTTGATTACGCTCAATACACAACATTTCGATCGTTTCGAACGTTTTGTAAATGATCGATGATTGATTTGTTGGCCCAACAAGCAAATTACGCTCAGCCCGGGCTCAGCCCCAGAACAGCGGCAGCTGCCATTAGAGCAAGTCTCTAAGTCAAGATCGTAGGTAGACAAAAGATCTTTTAATATGGCGTCTCGCCATATGCGCCACACAGTTTCTAATTTCGTTTTGGATATATAGAGACGTAGCCAGAAGCCCAAGACCAAGACCAAGACCCAAAGCCGTTGCAGACGCCAAAAACGAAACGTGCATAGTCCATAAAAGGAGCCAACTGTAGTTTATGAATATGCAAGCAAGTCGGGGCGTGTATCTCAGCCAACTCTCTTCTAAATAGGCACAACGGCAGCCAACTCCACAAATAAGGCAAAGCAAAGAGCCGAAGCCTGAGCCAGGTCCAATAGACTGCGCACAATGGGACAAACAATTAAGTTTGGCACTCATAAATTTTATGGACTTGCGCGGCAGCAGTTAAATGTGAACAGCCGCGCAACTTGCAGTTATTTTCGCTAATTAACTAACCAATTTATTGAATGCGAATATACTTAAGAAACAAAAGCGACATTTATTAAATTCAATGTACAATGCATGTGACTTTTTAATGTATTTTAGTTGCGTTTAAAAGTTGGCAATTTAATTCATCAAAAAATATATTTGAATAACAATTCTGTTTTGTTCATGCAATTAAATAATTTTTGAAATATTTTATTAATGAATGCAAGACAATTATATGGAAGTGTTACTTAATTAAAGTTTCACTTAAACAGTGAATAAAAACAAGTTTATATTTAAGTCAAATAATTCTGAACTAAGCTTCAATTATGCTTTTTCTTTAACGAAGTAAGAACAGAAATTAATGAAATAAAAATCTTAAAAATAATTATTTTTAACTTATAAAGTAAAAATTCTAGTAATTAAGCATTCAGAAATGTCTAAATATTTAACTCTTAGTTAACAAACATTAATGTTTAGTCGCATTTCTGAACTCTGTTTTTCGAACATTCGATTAACCAACTTTCGGGTTTGCCCACTGTGCCAGAGCTTTTGGGCTTATCAGGCCCAATTCCATCTGGCCTTAGCTTAGCGGCGCTCCATTAGCCAAATTCAGAAGTGCCACAAAGTAATCTGATAAGCGTTTTATATATTCGTAGCTGCATATTTGTAAAATAATAAAAAATTGAGTTCGATAAATACAATCAATGAGCTGAGTTTTCTTTTTGGCAACTGCGTATAGTGCTCGAGCGCTCAGTTTAAATAAAAGCAATGAACGATATATTTTTATAAATGATGTGCTTGCATTCTGGACATCAAACAAATTACAACATATTGGCCCGTCATGCTGTGAAGCACGCACAGAGCGAGACAGAGAGCGAATAAGTGAGTGAGAAAGAGATGGAGAGCGAGTTAGACAACTGGAAAACACATTAGGGCAATCAAACAACCAAAAATTGAATTTGATAATGTGCCTGCTGCTGCTGCTGCTGCTGAGGGTGCATGGGCATGGGCAGGGCTAGGGGGGAGCAGCGCTATAGAAAAAACTAAAAGCAATGTTCACTAATGCCAATAGCCATAAATTTTCCTGCTGCTGATGATGCTGCTGCTGCTGCTGCTTCGGCTGCTGTCCAAATTCACATAAAAAGACTTCAGTTCGAAAAAGAAAAGAAAAACCAATCGAACTCTATACATAGTTACATAAACATATATATACTTGCATGTGTGTGTGTCTGTGTGCAGCCAGTCAGCGAGAGAGATTACAATGCGCCATCGTCGCATCGTTGCCACGAGATGATGAAGCAGCAAAAATGTTTGTCGAAAATGGACGCGCAACACGCAATCGAATCTCAGTCTCCATTGTTCTGTGTGTCTCTGAGCACGAGGGGCGTTGCTTTATGTGTATGCAGTATGTGTGTGTGTTGTGTGTGTTGCAAGCAGAAAATGCAAATGTTGCTCATGCTAATAATCACATAGTTCAGCGCGAGAAAACAATCAATAGATAGAAGTAAACCCTACAAGCTATACAAGATACTTTGTATGCTGTCGAGCAAATTGAAAACCATATTTTCCATATGTTCCAACCCCTCTACCCCTCTCCAGACTGTGCTGATTTCGTATGCAAAACGCTGCCTCTGCTTCTCTTTTCTATGTTTGGCAGCTTGTCTCTTTTTGGGGCGCCTCAGCGTTGGCTTTGCCTTGCGGCTTTGTTGACTCTTTGCACACACTTGGAAAAAGGCTGAAAAGCGGGTATATTATGTTTGTGCATAAACTTGTTACAAGTAAACAGATAAATTTAAATATTCTGTAATGTAAACGTAGAGAATCTCACTAAATTAAAGAAGTAGAAAAACTATGGATAGATATTTGTTCTTAATAATTAAATAACACAAATTAGTATTTGTATTAAAAATTGAAAATTTACACATGGCATAACATTAAAATGGTTTAGCTTACTCACTTAGACCCTAACTAAAATAAAGTCTAAGTCAAGCTAAGTTGCGTTTTGTATTTATCAACTGAACTTAATGTATTGGGTCTCTCACTGTCGCTTGTGCCCATCTTTACTTTTAGCATGCTGTATTCCAAAGTCGCACATTTTCTAGTCTGACTTTATCTATTAATATGCATAAGATGGCGTGTCAAATGCCAACAATTTTTCAATCAATTCTCTAAACAATATTTAAACAAAATGAAACAAGCTCGTGCTTAAAGCTCGAAGCTTCTTCTTAGCTGCGAGGCTTATGTCAAAGATTTACATTTTCGATGAGCTCATTAATGTTTATAAAATGAAAATTGTGCGCGTGCTGCAGGCAAAAGCAACAAAAGCGCCTCAATTAGCCAAAGGTATGAAAGACTTGAGTATAGAATTAACAAATTTAAATACAAGACTAAAGCTTGTTGAATTTAAAGAGCTGTAAGCGAATTCAAATATTTTTTGAAACTCTATAATGAATATTCTCTATTATAGTTGCCACACAAATATCTTGAGGTGTCTGAGATTCAAATTAAGCAAGCGCAGAGCTTAGAAGGATTTTATTTTTGGCATATTTATATAATCGCTTTCCAGCTGTTGTTCTCATTCTTTATGATGACTACACGCACTTCAATACTTTGCCAATTAGATGATCCACTTACGTGCTCAGGCAGCTGTTGGACTTTCACCACAATTTCCGCACTTCTAAGAAACTGAAAACGAGATGAGGATGAGTACAAGCATAACTAGCTCATTAATAGCAATAATAACAACAATGGCAATAACAACGGATCAGCAGCTCAAGCTAATGACAAATCCCAACCACAAGCCACTTACGTCTGCCGCTTTGTCAGAGTTGGTTACATGAGCAAGGATTTTGGATGTGCAACTGTCTCTCCTGGACCCGTTCGCACTGTCTGTCTGTCTGTCAACCCCTCGTTTAAGCCGCAGCGGGATTTGGCTGGCAACCCCTCGTTAGCACAGCGTGTAAATCAGCCAAGTGCTGCTCACAATTTTCACACTCACACGCAATTTTCCCAACCACACAACACTCACCACACACAAAGCCAAAGAGCAAACGCCCCACTTTTGCCGCACTTGCCACAGATGCTGCAACGTTTGCGCCATTTTGTGCCGTGTGGATTTACGAGCAGTTGCCAATGATATTTGCTATTTTGGCTTGGGCTTAGGGGTGTGGGGCAACATCTCATGATGTGTTGTGGCAACATTTGTGGTTAAGTGCTGCTGCCTTTTGGCTCAGAGAGCCATTGACAGGACGCATGATAAATGCCTTTCAATACCGCATGTAAAATGCCTGTAATAAATGTTTTCATGTTTTTTATAACATATATTTATGTTATATAATCCCCCAAGCAAGTCCTGACAAACTTGCAACCAATGCAGCATTAGAAATACATCGATCAATTGACTATAGGCAGTGCTAGTCACGCCCAGTTGACGAACTGTATTGAGTTTTGTAAATTAAAATCTGGAAATCGAAACAAATTCATACTCAATTTAAATGTAGAAAACAACTTATTGACTAATTGACTAACAACTCAACAAAATTTGAATAATATTATTATTATGTGAGTGCTAACATGAATATGAACTCAACTTTTCCAACAGCCAAACAAACAAAATTACTTATGTTTTACTTATATTTTTGTGTTACTTATATTTTTATTTTAGCAATGAATTGCAAATAGGATTTATAAGCATAAGAAAGTCAACATTGAGAAAAATGAATCTGGGAGATTGAGAAACAAAAATAAATAGTCCACGAACTATGATTTAATTGATTTAAAATTGTGCATAAGAACGAAATTATTTTAAAAATGTAATTACTTGTTCATAATTAATTTAAACTGATTTTAAAGTAATATTCTCTAAGATTTAATTGCTTAACAAACAAAAGCTGACTAAAATAGTATCAGGAAATTTATTGATAATAAATAGCTTTATGGTCATGGTAGCCATTGCTAGTAACCAAAAATTTTTCAAGCATATAATTAAATCTCAATATCAATATCAACTAAGTAAGCTTCCCAATCTGAGTTTTCGATTTGAAATACATAAAGATAGCTACTTTCTAGAATTCGAATACAGGTAAACCTCAATCCTCTTGCTCGACTTAATATTGTTTTGCTGCTTTTAGTAAATTGCTCCATTTCGATTTTGTTTTTGTGTAAAAAAAAAAAAGCTTTTGTTTGTATGTTTTTGTTCGTTTTGTCTGAAATATTTGCGCAAATATCTTTATTGCCAAGCATTTCCAGCTAAAACAAAAGCTGAAGCGAACCCAAAAAAAAAACAAAATAAAGAATTGAATAAACGTTAAGGTTCCTTAGCTTCGCATTCGGCCATGCTGAATTCCAGGCATCATTAAGCGCAGTGCGATACATAAGGGTACCACCAATTGAGACCCAACTGGTCGCTGCTGGAGCAAGTCTAAAATCGGAACGGGGAATCGAGCGAGAGAGGGGGGACGGGCGGGAGCGTTGTTGCAGCTTTCTACCTGCCACGCATTTATTAAACACGATCGTCCACATGGCCACAACACGTTTGGCTACAACTTTACTTGATTGGAGCTGGGAGTTGGGACCTGGGAGCTGGGACCTGGCACTGGGACTGGGACTGCACTTAGGCGTTTACCTGCGAGCTGGGAGCCAAAGCAACAACAGCGAGGGGTGGGCAGAGAGTTTGGGGCAGCAGCTACGCGTGCAGCAAGCAAACGCGAAAACGTTAATTAAGATTATGAAGTCATAAGAGTTGCGCATGTGTGAGTGTGTCCGATCCTTGAACCGGTTCTGTTGTCTGTGTTGGCCAACCAAGCTGCACGATCTTCACGCGAGTTGATTTTTAAGTCAACAACTTGATTTTCCAGCAATAACAAGATTAAATTATTTAATTTTTTTTGCCTTCGCTTTTTGCTCTTTGCGCAGAAGAGAACCCAAAAGCCTAGCTCTAGTTACAGCCGCTCTTTGATTTGCTAAACGAGCGCGCCGACTTGCCTAATGGCGTATGATAATTATGCCAAAAGGAGCAAAGGGGAGCGAAGCAGGGAGGAGGGGACAGGGGTAGGGAGCAGCACCACAAGGAGCTTAAGTGGCTTTTAATGCTAATGTATCGCTTTTGGTGGTTCCTTTTGCATTTTATGGCCTCGAACGCGCCTTGTGGCCATGTTAATGAAGCGAGCGACTTTTAATCAGACTTTGTTGACCATGTGCCGTTGCAGCTTTCAGATAAAGTTGTAAATACCAAAACGAATCGATGAGGTCATGAGCGCTGGGGCCATTAGCCAAATTACTTCAAATGACTTGCCAATAATTTTCGTAATTCCGCCAACACGCAATGAGCGTTTTTAATTACTCTCTCCCTCTCCCACCCTCTCTTCCTCCCCTCTCTGTCTGCTGACCAATGGCGCCTTGGCTAAATGCTGCCATGCGCTTCCGTTGCGGCCATGTTTGTTCACTTTGGCTATGTTTTTAATTGCGGCCGTAATTAGACGCTTAACAGGGGTTGCCAGCTAACGAGCAGCGAGTTCCGGTTACCGCTCGCTAATCGCTCAGAGCCCTTGGTCCTAGTCCTGGCTGCTAATGAAAATATAACCAAGTCGGCGGCATTCCCTATTCAAAAATCCACATAAATAATGCAGTGCCAAGCGCATATTAATTGCAGCTGTCTCTTTCACACACGCACACACACTCACGCATTAAATGTCCATTGGTCAGCAGCTTGTTGTATCATTCAATTTGTTACTAGCTGCTGCCTCTTCTGCCACTTCGCCTGTGTGGCAAGTCTCTGGCTCTTGTGGGCGTTGCGCGTTTTCCGCCTTTGCCGCAATTTCAAAGTTTAAATTTTCAGTTTAACCTTTGAGCTTTTCCGTTTTGCCAAGTGGGCGGTAACTACGCCGCCCATCCCACCCCCTCCACACACACACACACACACACACGTCTGTTTGATTTTCATTTTCTAATTGAATGGAAAACTTAGCAGCTGTTGAAATGTGTACCCAACCTATGTACATATGTCCAACTATGTGTGCGTGCCTACGTGTCTATTTATCTATTGGCAAAGAGCTTTGCTTTGGTTATGGCCAGCGCCAATTTTAAATCGATATTGGGCTTGGACTAGCAAAACAATGTGCAATAGCAATAGCTTTGTAGCCAAAACAAGCGTTTAGCCAACGTGGGAAACACAACTTGTGTGTCTCTTTTATTATTCACAACTAAAACTGCAAATTTATTTTCGATTTTTAAGTCGCCAAAACAGATTATATAATGCGCGTAGTGCTCCGACTAATGTAATGCAAAACGGTACAAATATAACTACATTTTTTTAATTTTATTTAAAATATTTTCGATGGCTGGAAAGAATTAATTTAAATTATATGCTATTGCTTTTTTAGGTTTGATAATCGTGCTTGCCAAACAAACTAATTTGCATGTGTCTGAATAAGAACTTAATATACATAATACACGCATTTAAATTCACATAATGCGCAACCATTAACTTTGTCATAAGCGTAACGTTGTTTATATCAAGAATTTTAAATAAAAAAAAATTAGACAGTTTTCGAAGAACTATTTTCAGCATTCGAATTACAGGTGTTATTACTCCCAATCTTTACCTATTTACAATATTATCAACAAATCATATCATCATCAGTTACATACGGCAGCTGGCAAAAATAACAACACAAAACATAAATAATTGGAGCAGGCAATCATTAAAGCTATCGAATATCGATTAGCTGCAGGTTCATGGACCGTCATCCAGCATGTCAATAATGCAATAATGCAAATGTGCGTCGGTGCAATCTAAATCAGATTGAGCTGTGCTCGTAGCTCAATTGCGTGTATGTGTGTGTGTGAGTGCATATGCCGCTAAGTTGCAGTTGTGTGTGTGCTGATCTTCTCAAATGCTTATTACATTTGCTTTTGTTTTTATGTTGTGTGTGCTTTGTGCTGATTATTCGCTAATACTTTGCCTAATAGTGTGGAGCTCTCACTTATCTTTCCCTCTCGTCGCAAATATTTCCCATTATATGTATATAAATGGGAAATACATGCAAATACTTGTACCGACTGTCTGTTAAATTAAACATTAAACCAAAATCAAACTTATTCAACATCATTAATGATTTCATTAAATTTAAAATATGCGCTGAAACTAAAGACAGTTTTAATAAAAGCAATAAGAAACTCAGATGCCTATTAAGCACATAATTATTGTAATAATTCTACATTTGAAGAACTATAATATTTCATTTGCTTAAATTTATACTTCTCTATGAAATAAACCAATAACTGATTTTGCTATAATTATTGCTAGTTAAATCATAAAAGTTAATAGCAAGCTACTGAATAATTTTTAATTTGGAATGGGTCGTAAATTGTAACTCTAAACTGTTTTTAATTTCTGTTACTTAAATTTACATTATTTTTAATTCTAGTCTGCTACATTTTAGTCTGTCTTTCATATATGCATATGGAGTTATAATTATAGCTGTTTACCACTGAGCACTGGATAATTAATAATATGCATGTGGGTAGCTGTTCCGGTAAACTACTTCATGCGCCCATAGATAGACAAATTAAGTACTCCTGCCACCCGCACCCTCTAGTAACTAAATAAGTACATTTGTATGTGTGTATGTAAATGTGTGTGTGTGAGTTGTCTAGGCTGAGAAATACCATTACAATTATAAACAACATATATTTAAGCTAATAACTGAATTAATTAAAATCTCATTTCTGCAGGGACAGTGACAGGAAATGAAAATGAAAATATATACTAACAAGAGTGAAAGAGACAGATAGAGAGCGAGAGAGTGTTTGTGGGGGGGAGGAGAGTTAACAACAAAAGCAGCCAACGAAACCAACGCGTAAACTTTTTGGGTCGCTGGCTAATTAATTTAAGCCTGGGTAAAAAAATGAAAGAAAAGTAGAAAAACAAAAACACGGACATGGCCAACTGCGGCCGTAATTAAAAGTCCAACTTTTACGACACTTGATTAGGGTCAGCCCAAGAGGAAGTTTAGGGATAAAAGCTGTTGTAGGTGCGCAAGCCATATGCTTACAGCTTAGAAAGAGATAGAGAGAGAGTGAGACAGAGAGAGAGAGAGAGCGCAAGCGAGTGAGTGCTAATTAATTCAATCTGTGCACTTACACGCTTATCACAAAAGGCAACAACCCAGGCCCAGGCACAGGCACAGGCACAGGCCCAAAGGTTCAAAAGGGACGGTGGGCCTCATGATTTTTAATTAACTTGAAATCAACCCACAAACACCCACTGCCCAGCTCCCATCCCATCCCAACTCCTCTCTTGCCTTTTTGGTCCGTTTGTTCGTTTTGTGGGTTTTCGTAGCCAAAGCGCTGTGCATAATTTGATTACGGGCTTATCGCCAGCTCCGTATCTTGTTTAGCTCGTTACGTGCAAGCCGTGACATTTTCACGCAATTGTTGTTGTTGTTAAGGGGGAGTTGGGGAGGGGGAGTGGCAGTGGAACGTTAACCAAGTTTATTTACACACGCTGGCGTCAGATAATAAATTGCTCCCAGCAGCGATTCTCTGGGCACACCCACGCACTTTGTAGCTCCAGCTCCTCCTTTGGCTGCCTTTGGTCACGGCAAATGAACGAACAAACAGCCACAAGGATAATAAAACGATTTCCGCAACGTGCCATAAAATCCCTCGAGCAATTCAATTCAATCTACAGCGCCAGTCAGCCCAGTCAGCCAGCCAGCTCAGCCCAGCTCCCCCCAATTTCCATTTGCTGATCTTTGGTTGCGTCAATTTGTAGTAAAAACACGCGCGTTTTTATTATTCCATCAGAGCAAGTTGAGAGGGGTTGAAAACTCTCACACACAGACACAGACACACACACACACACACAGACACTCCCTTGTGTGCCATCAGCAAATTAGAAACGTTTAGAGGCGCCCAGCCAAGGGTTGGTCCTGCCATCTGGCAATGGCGCTGGCGCTGGCGCTGGCTCTGGCTCTGGCGCTGCCCGCTCGCCCGTCCGTCCGTCCATCCATAGCGATAATACTGACGATGTGTTGATGTCGGCGCTGTTTACCCTTAGCATATACATATATATGTATGTGTGTGTGTGTGTGTGTGTGTGTCTGCGCATCCATCGCCGGCTTCATGGCCATATTGGCGTAAAAAAAGCGAAAAGCGCTTTATTGAATTAAATTTTAATTGAAAGACATGCGCCTGAATATATTTATGCTTAACCTCTGTCAAAAGCAAAGCGAATATAAGTGCAAATGATTTTAATATCAACTGCAATCGAGCTGATTGAACTGCCATCGATAAGTATAATTTGGCTATAAAATATTTACGCTGTTAAATACATAAAAATGTTATAGGCTTGATTTGGTAAAGCAAAGCACTTGCCAGGCTTGTCTTTTAATTTAACTCAATGTAGAAATTATAACAATTCTGCGCTTGTATATGTGAGTGAGAATATAATTAATATATTCTAACAAATATTAGATCTATTAGATCAACTTTTAAAATTCAAGGTAATTAACTGTACAAAACTTTCAAAATTTGTAAATTAGCTTACTTTTTTGAAATAAAACTAAGAAATGATAAAAAAATATTTGTATTTAAAATATTTTTAAAAATTTCCAATGATCACAGTTGAAGCCTGTCTCTTTAGTTAAAAAAATAATAAAAATATTTTATAATTCAAAAACAATTTTATAAAATGATATTATAAATGTTTTTATTTTCAAAAATAGGTTATCAAATTTAAAATAGATCAATATATCATCATATATATAACATATAAATATCATGTTTGTAAATGAATTATTCGCCTGATTCATTCAACATGAATTAACATTTTTTTGAATGCATTCATTTTTTACCAGTCTGAATTAAAATTACGCGGATAATCATTCCTAAAGAATTATTTTGAAATTGAATTAATTCTTTTTTTTAAATTCAATTTGAATGCTTGCTTTCAATGCACCTGAATTAATTTAAATTGAATGCATTCTTTGATATTGATATATATGATATTGTTATTTACTTTAGAAAAGTAAAATTCTAGATATATTTAAAAATGTTCTTAAACAGTTTAATAAGTTTAAATTCTAATACATTTATAATTTACTCAATTTGTAAACAAAATTTAAAAAACACGCAATATTTTTTTCTAGTTCATAAATTGGATTTTAAAAACTAAAAAACAAATCATTGATTATATTTATCTAGATCTATTAACGCACTGTTTGCTGACGCATTGGGCTCTAACTAGATCAACTGGAAGTGCAGTTAGATCATGAACATGTTTATTGTTTAGATTTAACAAGCGTGTTTTTCTTTCTGTTGCAACAACAACAACAATAACAACAACAACAACTGTTGGCTGACCATATAGGGCTGGAGTTATGAGCAAGTGCATTGGCTGGCTGGCAGAGCAGATAATGATCATAATGACGATTATCATTATCATTATCATTATCATTATATAGTGTAGCGTAGCTCGCTGATTAGCTGTCAGTATTGACAGCCGACGATCGTCGATTGCCGATCGGCGATCGATTGACGACAATTATTTTATTGTCAGAATATGGAGACGGCAATTGGAGACGGGCGACGTCGTCGTCGTCGTTGACATGCCAACAACTTGTTGGGGGCCACATTTTTGCCAGCTGGCCATAATAAGCGAGCGTTTTACAAGTGGCAACATATTTCAGCCATCATTGCGACGTTTTTTATGCCGTTTGGCCACCCAAAGCGCCAATTGTCACAACAAATGCGCCGCCGCCGCCGCCGCTAAAGGCAAAGTCAAAATATTTACAGGACAACAGCAGGACGAAACAATAAACGCAACAGCAACTGTTGTTGTTGGCCAACCTTTGATGTGGCCGAGATACAGATACAAACGCAGTCAAAGATACAGATACAATTGCACGTGTGTCGTCGTATTTTGTCAACTCACAAATTGCCTGACATTGACTCTCTCATCCCTTTGTCTGTTATCCTGGCCTAGTCTTATTTATGGGCTCACTTCTGAACCTGCCGCTTGGCCACCCGCGCAGCAGCAGCGTGAGAAGATTCTCTTCTCAGAATTTCCTTATATTGAATTTAAGATTGAGTCTGCATCACATTGACGCAAACTTTTGAGCAAACGTCATAAACTTTATGATTGGAGCCACCATAAATGCCGCTCCACTGGCGTCAATTTCCACTTAGGCAATTTCCTTAAGCCGAGCCGACCAGGCAGCTGTTAAGCATCTCGCGTCAGCAGGCAATCAAAATTATTACACCCAAAGGCAAATCGTAAGCCGAAAACAACAACAACAAGCCACATGCAATGGCCAAGTCTAAAGGAAATTTGGCCAGCTTAGCACCAAGATAAAGGCAATTGCTTTATGCTTAATTTTTAGCCATAACTTGCCATTAGAATTTAACTGCATCAACACTAAACTAGTCTATTGACTAACTACATGGGTTGCTTTCATGGGTTAGTCTAATCAGCTGCATTGATTGGAGATTAAAACTAATACGCCATTGACTTTATAAGTCTTATGACTATTTTAATCAACAAAACTATTTTTTTTTTCGTTTTTTTCTTTCAGCTTTACTACTAAAATGTTAACCTAACTGGCAACGCTCATGGTCTATTAAATAAATTACTTGTTAATGAAAATATGAATAGAATAATTCCCGCAAAAGCTTTAAAGGATTTTCAAGGCATTTTTTAATATAACATATTTTTGTTTATATTGTACTTCATTTTCTTTGTACTTCGTCTAACTGTTAGCATAATAAATCAAAAATAAAACTGTTTCCCAATAATATTTACATTTTAATTATTTGGCCATGCTTCAAAATCCATTTGCAATACCAACTCTAACATAAACCAATTAATTTTGAATTATAAGTACACGCCTAAAATCAAAAAAGCCCCAAAAAATAAAGAACTGCCAACAAAGTCACGCGCTGTCGATTCGACAGCTACATGAACCTAAAGCTGAGTTGCGAGCCCCAGAGCTCTGATGGCTGAAATTGCCGGACAGCAGGCGCAGGACATGCCCACTTTATAGTAATAACACGTCAATGAAGGCAACAGACTTAGGAGAGGAGAGGTGGGGAGTGGGTAAAGCTAAAGTAAAGGCTGCTGATGCAATGATGATGATTATAATGGCAAAAGCAACTCCAAAGGCACGGCCAGCGCAAAAACCTAATAAAGCAACAAATTTTCATTTCTTAATAACAGCAATGTGCACTTGTTGTTGTTGTTGTTGTTGTTGCTGTTACTGTTTTTGTTGTTGTGCGGAATTTAAACTTATTAACCTTATGAAAAATCAACAAGTGCTTCAAGTCTGTTGGCAATTAGTTCAATTGAATTATGTTGCAAAATTGAACGCCACTATAAAACTGAACAATTTTATGAGGTTCGGGGCTTATCCGTAAAGTCATCGATTGCCAATTGGTTTTCAGACTCTGCAAAACAGTGTGCACAGCAGTCTTTCGGTTACATTAAATGCAATTTGTGTGTTTGAGGCAGGCAAAAGGCGTGAGTGAGCCCAAAAAGCTTATAAAGCGATTATAACGTCTGTATGAACAGCTAGATCTCACTAACTAGAAGAGCTAGAGCTACCAAATTTGGTAGTTAGATGCGACTAAATGCGGGGCAGATTATGGCATTTTTGATTATATAGAATTTTAGTATGCATGTGTTTTAAATTATTTAAATGTATTACCATAGTGTTAGAGCTGTGTGCAGAGTTAAATAAAGTCGATTGAGTTTACTTTTTGCATTAATGCTATTATTTTGATTTAATAAATGATTACCAATTAAATTTACTTTTAGGCTTAACCAATAAAATGTATAGACATTTTGAAAAATATTTACTTAATATTAATTTAATTTCGCTTAATTCAGCATATGTGTGGTCAGCGGCAACAATAATTAATTTTATAATATTATTTATTTATATTTTCAAACTTATTTAATTCAAATAGTTTAGTTTAATTTGCTTAAATTACGCTGAATTTAGAAAATAAATATGTAGCTTACTTTGGCTCTATTGTTGGCTAATTATATACTGTATGGAGGTTCTAAACTAATAACGCGAAAATTCTGCGAACACAACAGTCTTGGGCTAAAAGTAAGTTATTTCCTGGCGCTGGCCTGAGCATTTCAAGAGCCCCGCCGGCGGTCAGCAGATAAAACGTGTAGCAACGTGTAGCATGGAACGTGAATGGGCGGTACAAGAACGTTCTACTTAAATGGTAGAGCGGCAAGGGGTGTAGCGAGGGGGGCCTCAACATGGCCATTTTGAGGCCAGACAAACGCCAGACAGCGCTGAAGCTGAAGCTGAAGCTGAAGCTGAGACTGAAGTTCAAGTACAACGCTCGCGTTGGTTGCATGGAGTCTCTCATTGGAGTCTTGGTGTGGGGGCAACCAGAGCCACAGCCAGAGTCAGAGTCAGAGCATTGCCTTAAATGGCAAAGGACTGTCTGAGTCTGTGTGTGTGTGCCTAAGTAAGTTATAAATAATAACTGGCATGTTGTAAATCAAAATTATCAGTTTGCGCTTTGCGTTTTGCCTTTTGCGTAGCAATTGTGCAACTTGGGGCCAAAATGGTTGCTGGCCGACCGTTTCGGCCATTCAAATTATGGCCCAGAGCGTGGACTTCGAAGCTGATTGCAGCAGCAGATGCAACTGTAATTATGGCCAAAAGCCATGCAGCGACTGATGCGTTCTTTCTTTCTTTCATTTTTTTGGCAACTATTCTCACACTCTAAGCCTAAGATCGGGGGCCCGGGCTATGAGCTCATTGCATGACTCAAATGGAGGACTGTCGTCGTTTATTCGCACATTTGCTGTTCCACTGTTGTTTGCCATGTTTGGCATGCAATTGAGCCATGTTCGATTAATCTCTTTGATTTATGCTCACGTGCGCCGCCAGCCCCAGTCCCCAGTTCCAGTCCCCAGATCTCTCCAAATGTCGCCAGTCTGCCAGTCGAACCCTGCTTGCCACATAGACGTTTTTGTTTTTGTTGTTGTTGCCACCATGTGTTATGCGACTTTAATTGGCGTTTATTGTGCGAGACGAGACGCCTGACTGTGCGACGAGGCCAATCCAGCGATTGTTAAGTGCCAAGCTCATATGAAAATAACAAAATAAAATTATTAAAACCAAAGCGGGTAGCTAGGCACTCACCCCAATAGTTGTACACAAGTAGGTCTAAATGAATGGGAGCATATGTAATTAGAAAAAGGCCAAAAAAAGGCCCAAAAGAAAATTAGCTTTGGGACTTTATCAAATTTTGATTAGGAATTGTTAGTTTCACCTTTATCAAATCTAAAAACAAAAACAAAATTTTAAATAATTTTTAAACTCAACTTTTAATATTTTTTGTAATCCTTTTCTTTTATCGTCGACTGTCCATAGTAGACAAAAATAAATAAACAAAAATTAAGCAAAATGAAGAAAAATATAACAGCAGCAAATAGAAGAAATTAGATGGGCGGTACTTTTAACATCGTTTCCAAAGGTTACATTAATAACCTATATAGTATATTCAATATTTTGACAAGATAATTACATTATTGTTTAAAAAAAAAAATGTTTCAATCATAGCGCCACAATTGAAAACAAATATGAAGCGATTACTGATCTACCTTTCATTCCTTTTCAATGTTATTGACAGTGTATTTAACTAAAATTGAAAGCAAGTTATTATTTATTTAAAAATAAATATACAACAAATTAAAAATTTTTAAGTAGACAACTTATTGAAAAGAAAAATACAATAAATTTGGGGTGTTAATTCAAAAGAAATTGGGTGCCTATTTTATAAGAACCTTTTTTCCTACAGCCTTGATGAATAAATAAATCCAATGAGGATAGCTTCAAAAAAAAAGCCTCAGCTAGTGCTAGGCATACCCTCATCCGATTCATTTTGCAGCGCATAACAAGTTAACAGAACTAATAACAACATTGAGGCTAAAGCTGTGTGTCTTGGGCCAGCCCGCGCAGTTGGCGGCAGCTTTGGCCTGGCCAAAAGCATATGAAATTTCAACACCGACTCAAGCGACTCCTTGGCTTGGGCAACATTACTCTATTGCAATTGCCAGAGAACTCCTGCACCTCCTTGTTGTTGTTGTTGCTGTTGTTGTTGCTGCTATTGTTGTTGTTGTTATTGTCGACTTGTACAAATGTTGTGCCATTCGAATTTTGTATTCTTCGCTACTTCGACTTGGTGGAGGCTTTGCCTTTATTTTTGCCATGGAATTATGAAGCCATAAATATGAAATTCAGCACATTTATTAGCGTTGTCAAATGTCGTGCCCCAAAGTTGTTGTGGTTGTTAGCATTTAACTTGCTGTTGCTGTTGTTGTTGTTGCTGCCATTAGTGTTGACTATTTTTTGTTGTATATTTTATTTTATACATACAGCTTTGCTTTGTTTTGTTTAATGGCCAGCGCGTTAAGAAAACAGCCTGAGGTTAGCTACTCCATAGCTTAACTAGCAGTTGTAGCCGCGTAGCTTTGTTTATACATTTTGTTGTTGTTTTTATAGTACAACTTGCTCTATGTGGAGTCACAGCTCGAGCTTGTAGTCGGCTTGTATCTACAGCAGTTCATGGCTTGTTTGAGTCTTTGGCTTTTCTTTTGGGGGCTCTGACAACAAATTTATGGCGTGTCATTAGCCAAACTGTGAAAATATATACCGAAGTGAGTTTTCTCAGCTCTTAGGGGGTGGGGGGTAAATTTCTGCTGGAAATTTTTAAAGACACAAACATTTTATATGTTAATTTTCGTTTGGCTGCACAATTAAGTTTCAATGGGCGCCTTAGTTAATATTATGCAGCCATATTAAGCGGTAAAAAGGCACTAAAATTTTGGAGAAAAATAAATTCAAGAATTCACATCGAGCTGGATATTGGTTATTGATTCTTCAATTTGTTACATTTTGCTAAGAGCCATGGGAATGCTGTAAAGAAAGTTTACAATATTAAATTTTTGCATGTATAAAATAATATAATAATATAATATATAATATAAAATTTGGCATAAATTTATTAATTAAAAAAATATATTCTGCACTTAATAAAATCAAATATTTATGACATAAAATTAGTTAGCTTTGAATATTAATAACAGACAACAACGAAAATAGTTTTTCTTTATATGTTAGCCGCATTTGAATATTACAAAAAACATGTCTAAACATTTTTCAACATTTTCGGGCATATAAAATATTTGTTTAAAATCAATTAGAGCATAGACATGCTTTCACTTTATAGCTGGAAATGGAAACTCCTACGCTTTTCTTAACGCCAATCAGCGAGCGCATTTAGTTATGTGGGAAGTGTGGCATAGAAAGTGGGTGGAGGGAGGTGTGGTGTGGGTCATAAATTAGTGCACTCGTAATACAATAATTACGTAGTTGCTGCTTATTATAACGTCAACTCAACTGCCCGCATGCCATGCCCAAAGTTGCCACAAAGCGCGACCATAAGAGCAACTAAATAAAAACAAGAACAATATTGAAGGCAATCATAAATTAAACGCTGGGCCTCAAGCCCGAAGCGTCGCGCTGTGCCCAATTAAAGCAAAAAACAGAGCGACAGACATAAATTGACAATGATAAAAACAATATTGAAACTAATAATTGTTAATGAACTGAACAGAGTGAGAGAGAGTCACCCGCAGATTGAAGCTGCGGCTCTGGGGCATTTTTCAGTTTCATTTGGAAGTCAATTGATTGAAATCAAAGTGTAAATTACCGTCTATACCAATTGCAGTTGCCACAAGCTCAGCCGCAGCCGCAGCCTCAGCCTCAGTCCCAATGCCAATCAGCGTCAACGAGCGACGACAAGATGGCTGCTGGTTAATTGTCTCATGCGTAGCCATGTGGCAGTTGCAGTGGCAGTGGCAGTTGTTGGCGGCTTTTGCGCTTCATTAAGTTAATTAAACATGGCCACAATTGGAGCTGTGATCATCATTAAAAATTGATATCCAGCAGGCCAAAAGCATCAAAGCCTGACCAATGAGCAATAAAGTTGTAGCCCCATTAGCAATCGATCGAACTGACGATCGAGCAGCGGACTTTGTGCTTCGTAATTAACGCAATCAAAAACCCACACCCCTCCCCCCTCAAGGCTTGGTAGTGATTGTTACACTTTTCAAACGGCATCATTAAATGCAATTACAATTAACAATTAACAATTGAGTGTGTGAACAACAGTACTGCGGCTGTTGCTGTTGCTGTTGCAATTCGCATTTTAGCCTCCACTCATGGCGTTAATTAATTGCATTTAAGCCAAGCTCAGCGCATTTAGACGGATTATTAAAGCCGCCACGGAATTGCGTGCTCAACACTTTTTGTTGTTGTTGTTGTTGTTGTTGTTGTTGCTGGATCACAAAGCAAATGCCAATTTATTATTATTTCGCTTCAGCTAATACCCAACTAACTAACTAACTGAACAATCGCATCGAGCCGTGTGTGAGACTCTCAGGTATTTAACATTGCGGCGAGCACTTGCGGAAATTGCGACTCAACTCGACTCAACGCGAATCAACTCAACTGCGTGCAAATGCCAAACATTTGAAAGTTTGTCTCGGAGAAATCATTAAGACAAGCTTATTTATAATTAGTCACAGCTACAAAGTTTTGATAAAAAATTATTTATTAAATTTATAGCTCAACATTAATGGAACTTAAATTTTAGAATACAAAAAATTTAATTTTTAGTTACATGCAATTTATTCTAATTTTGCATTAATTCGTTTTATTTAAATGTCTATTTAAATTATAACCCATTCTTAAGTTTAATAACCTAACGGTCCAGTAATTTATAAATATATATAAGTTCAATAATTACATTTTATAAATTCAAACGAATTAGTTACGCACCTGTATTCCAAAGCCTTAAAACTAACGTTGTTAATTTTATTTACGAGCCTGCGCTGAACCAATTTAATTAAATGTGTAGTTTAAGCAAAAACAAATTCTTGAGTTTTAAAATAATAAAAGAATATTTAAATACTTAATAATTATTGATTTTTATTATTATTATTTAAATAAAAAATATACAACATTTAATTATTATATTTGACTTTGTTATTGTAATTAGGTTTGTAAGCTCTGTAATACAAATTCTCTTAAGCTTATAAACAATGTAAATAACTAAAAAAAAAATTAAAATTAATTAACCAAATTTACTTACTTAATTTTCGTCAGCAAAGCCCTAAGTCCGGAAGTCCGAAGATTGGTAATTGGGATTAAAAATTGTCTTTAAATTAAATAATAAATAAGTATAGCTAGATGAATTTGTTGTAACTAAACTTTTGTGCTTTCCCATCCACTGTAATTCCAAATGATTGCAACTATAATCAGCCTAGTTTGCTTTACTCTCACATTCAAACTAATCAATGCAGCTAATTGGCATTGATTAAATAATGCCTTGATTGCCATAGTCGCTACTCCAGGCTAATTTAGCGCACACCCAGACCGAAGCCCTAATGGCCAAAAGCTCTCGTACAAATTATCGACGATTACAAGATTTCCGGAAAGCACCTGCAAAATATGAGGCAAGAAAATAATTATGAACGAAAATAAATGAGCGAGAAACCAATAAGTGTAATTACAATTTATACACGAAGAAGAAGAAGAAGCAGATGAAGCAGCTCGGCAATCAAAAGAAATAATTCAAAATTTCTGTGGAAACCTTTTCTAATAATTTCCATTAGTGCCACCTGTGTCTACTTCGCTCGTATCTGTGTGTGTGTGTGTTTGAGTTTATAATGTGCCATATATCATCATTATCAGGCTAAAAACATTCCGATGGGCAGTGCTGCGGCTTGATGACTTTGCACATGTGATGCAGACCACACCCCCCATTTGCCTCTTTTGGCTCTTGTGCCCCTTGCCCCTTTTGGCCCCGCAGGCCTTGCTACGGATTAGTTACAAACGAATCAACCTCAATATGTCGACAAGCCGGGGCTGCCATTTTACACGCAGCCCCGGCCCAGAGCAGCGCTAATGACCAAAAGCCAAAGCGAATGAGCCAACGAACGAGCAACAGCAACAGCAACAACAACAACGAAAAGTCTCACGAAAAGGGCCAAGTCAAGTTGATTTTGGTTCGGTTTCAGTTTTAGTTTTAGTTTCAGTTTTAGTTGCTGGCCCTGGCCACGCAAAAGGTGGCAATTAAAATCGAATGAGCGCCGAAGCTTCCATGTTGAGCACTAATGGCTGCCCCCACCACTCCCCTCCCTCTCCCGCTCTCTCTCTCTCTCTCTCTCTCTCTTCGACACCTACTCGCTGGGCAAACACCCATCGGCAAGTCGCAAGTCGCACATCTCCGCTTTGGAAATGAAAATGTGTAGAATTGTTTTAATGGCCGACAATATGGCCGACAACTGTAGCGAGTGGCCAAGAGTTGAAAGACTAATGCACTGCGATTAGCAGCAGCAAGACTCCGACTCCGACTCCGACTCCGACTCAGACTCAGAGTCAGACTGAGAGCCAGGCCTGCTCTTCTACTAGAGTTCGTCAGAAATCGAGCATAAAATATTTTTAATTAAAAATTTGCCTCTTTTTTTTATCCACTGCTTCTGCTACTTCTTCCTCTTCTTTTTTTGGTATGGCGCATAAATCAAGTGCCCGACTGCAATTTCTCTAGAATATCAAAGACAATTACGCGCTCACACATGGAAAGCGAAGAAATCCCAAAGAACTGTAACTTGAAACGCGTGAAGCCGACAGAAAAAAAAATAAAATAAAAATAGTGCGAGCGGAAGTCGTGATTAGCTCTGGCATTAAAGCCAAAGTCAAGCTGCGGGCCCAAACTTCCAGGCCATTTAGTTATAATGAGGCAAAGCTCGTGAAGCTTGCAACTGGCCTCGACTCGACTCTGGACTTGGCTGCTGATGTTTTTATTTCCCGATAAAGTGAGACGAGAGACCAAAATGGTCCTGGCCTCAACTTGTGGCTGCCACTTGTGGCAAATTAAAAGCAAAAAATGCAAATGTTGCACGTTGTGTTGCAAGCAACTGTTGCTGCAAGTTTATGGAGTGCGGCCATAGCTAGAGACTCTTCGTGTCCATGTGTCAGCAGTCACCAATATGATGTTGTTGTCCCCCGACAACGACAACAGCAACAGCAACAACGACGACGACGACGACGCTGATCAAGACGCGACGATAATAGAGAGAGAGCGCACTGCGACAGCAGCAACTTAAACAACAACAACAACAAAAACAACGTTGATCACCTACAAGCCAAACCCATGTTGCAGTCAAGCTCAAGCCCAAGTTGAAGCCAAGGCTCAGGCTCAGGCTCAGGCTCGGGCTGTGGCTTCAGGTTCCGTTTGAGGCTGCCTTGTTACTGTTTGCAACTGCAACAGATGGCATCATCAACGCCATCAGATCCGTGACTCTTGTTGCTGCTGCTGCTGGCAACTACACGCATGGCCTTGCAACATTGTGTGGCAGCTACAGCAGCGAGACAATACAAATATACACAAAATAATTATGCCAAATGTTAGTTTTAGCTAAATATGTCAATTGTAGTAGCAGAACACGCTTTAAATTATTTCAAAATAAATATAAATGCATTGAATTTAATTTAAATGAAAAATAAATTGAATTCGAGTTGAAGTTCGAATTAAGGCTAATTATAGTGCAAGTATTTTTACAATTTAAGCAATTTGTCATTAAATTGAAAGAGAGAAATTTTTAAAATACCAAGCGAGCAGAATTCAGCAACAGGTGGAATTAAGCCGCAATAAATAAATGAAGTTCGAATACACTGGTAAATATAGAAAATGCATTTCGAATTTGAATTATTTGGAACTTAAGTATTTATATTTATATTTAAGCGCTGATTGTTTTTGCCATTGAAACTTTTAACTGTAAGCTCAACTGAGTTAAAACAATTCGAATTCGAACAAGTTTTTTTGCGAAACAACGCGAACTTGGCAACAGAATAAAAGTCTGTGATTTGTAACTTGATTACCTCTAAGCCTGAATTTCCAACTAAAAGTTCGCTTGGTTATTTGAGCTGTCATTAATTTAGTACGCAGCTTGAATATTCATGATTTATATAGCGGCATTTATGCAGTCATTGTTGTAGTTTCTGTTTTTAATCGCAGCTTGTGTCTTAATTAATGTTCCAATCGCAATCAACAAAAAAAAGCAAAAGAAGCAACAGCAGAAGACAAACCCAAATGGCTGCGTCGCCAAACTCCATTTTAGGGCGTCGTGACAACCAACTGCTTAAATATGTATTTATGCAGACAAACATATATACATATATATGTATATATATAGATGGGTATATAGATATTTTACATATGCAGCCGACTGTGATTGGAAACTCGTTTCGTTGCAGAGCGCTAAATTAGTTGCTAGCTGGCGAGCTGTCCCTCTTCCCCTGTTGCAACTGCAGTGCCAGCCCCAAGTGCCAGACTTTTCAATATATTTTTACGTTCTTAATTTCGTTGGAGGCAATTTTATTGCCTCGTCGGCGCAGGTAGCGTGCGAGTCGAAAAAAAAAAATAAACACACACATATCGAAGTCGTCGCCATTGTGAGTTTCGTGGCCAGGGGTGGGGACTTTGCCTGCAAGACGCGACCCAAGTCTGTGGCTGTGTTTGTGTCTGGGGCCTTCAGTTAATTTGGTCATCTTCCATGATGTTTTGATAATACGAGCGGCTGCTGCTGCTGCTGCTTTTGCTGTCGTGGTTCTTGCAATTGTCGTTGAACCTAGAAACTCAATATTCAAAGTGGGCATACTGCATTTGAAAATAAAAACGTTATGAATAAATATATAATTAAATTTACATTGAAATAGGAATTTTTTAAATTAACTGATTTAAATACTTTTATAGGCAACTAAATTGTAAACTATATTATAAACTGACTAAATATTAAAATATACTAAATAAATACAATAAAAGAATTCTAGTTACTGTAGAAGGCGATTTGGCTTAAGAAAATTAAAAGGCATCAAGTATTTCCTAATTTTTTTCCAAAAAAAAAGGGCATTAATTTGCTAAATAAATCTTAGAAAAATAAATAATAAAAGTTTAAATTATTACAGCATTCAGGATACAAAAACATTTTTGTCTAGATTTTGACCAAATTTGTAAGGCACTTTTTTTTTAGAACTCAGTATAGCTTAACAATTGCTGTTGTTAAAAATAAAATATATTAGAGCTTAAGTCTCTACAGTTCAGTGTAGGGTATCTTGAAGTTCTCGTTGCAGTTTCGATGGTCGCTGCAGCCAAAAGCAACAAACAGAGCAACGCAGACATGCACGAAATGCTTGTCGTTTGGAATAATTACATAAATCAGTGATTTTTAAAGCGTTTCGAGTTTCAAGTTTTCAAACTGTCAATGGCATTGGCCAGGCGCAGATTTCCATCTCATCAGTTGGGGCTTAATATAGCAGCCAGCCCCCCACCCCCAAACTTAAAATACATATAGTGTATGTATCTTTTGGAGTTTAATGAGTCGTTTGCGTGCGCAGGTTGTCGGCTTTTTAACGCTGATTGTTCCGGATTATAACTGCGCGATCGTGTGTGTATGTGTGTGTGTGTTGGTGTTGGCCATAAAAAGGGCACAATATTAACACCTAAAGAGAGACCGCAATTCCCACCGGTAGACTAACAATTTTATTGCGTTTCACTCTAAAAATCGCACCTACGTAAAAAAAAATACTTAACGTTTGCAAATTGCCGCCAATCTGTCAATAGTCAGCTGCCAAAGGAAATAAAATTTATGTGTGTGTTCCCCAGTTGATTGATATTTTTCTGCTTGGCAAATTTTTAGGGCTCGGTTGATTTACAGTTTTCGTTTTCTGTTATTTCAGCTTGGCCACTTACTTATCAGGCAACTGCCACATGCCAATTACAAGTGATCCAACTGACTGATTGCCAACTGAACGACATGCGTGCACATCTCTGGGTCTGGGCGTCAGACATGGCCAGTGAGTTGCTTCAATGGCCAGTGAGTTGCTTTGCGGCGAGTTTTCGATGCGCTTTCAAAACCAACAAGACGCAAATTTGTAATTGCCATGCATTCAAATTTGATTACGATGCTGCAGCAAGTACTGCCCCTTCATCAGTAAATGGCCAATGCCCAATGGCCAATTGCAATTGCACTTTCGGTTTGGAGCTCCATTTTGTGGTCAACTTAATTTGCTGGAGCTCAAGCAACTGTCAAGTGCTGTAAGACGAAAGTCAAATTCGCAGGAATGTATTAAAATAAATTAAAACACATTACACATTCAAAATTTAGCCAAGTTACAGTCCCTAAAATTAATTATTAAATTTTATAATATTTTATGCGCAAAGTTCGCTGTCTAACTCTTTCTTGCTTAGATTTTTTGTTTCAAATTTCTTCATTTATTAGCGCGTGCTCCTCAGTTATCCTTCCAATTTCAAAGGCACATGCATTTTCGTACTCTTGTGCATCAAATTTATCGAGGAATGCAAAAAAAAATGTTGCAAATAAATTGAAATTGAACTGCAAACATTTTCTCTAAAGGACAATTCCGGTGGCTTGGGCATGTAAGTTCTGCTTCATAACAGCTTTCAGAATATACCACTCAAAGGACGAAATTCCTTACAGAAGTTGAGACAAACAGTTTTTCTCGTATACAGAAAAGTCGTTATAAATCCTAAACACTTAACAAGATCAGGACGAAGTTAGTGCCAAACAACTTTTAACAAAAAGGATTATCAACTGGCAAAAGAATATCCAGAACGTCCTTGATAATCAGCATTTTGTAGTTTTGGCCACTTTCCTTGCGCCCTGTGACTGAAAAATTCCAAGTTGATGGATAATTAGATAAGCCCATATTTTGTTGATGCAGATTGGTTAAAAAGTGACCAGATCCGGCAAAGTGTGCCCAATTTTCTCTAGTGGGTCGCTCTTGTTAAGCAGCTGCCCTTGGCGGTATGCAACAGTTTATTTATTTATATTGCTAGCCAAACTGCATTGCAAAACAGTCCTTTTTTGGCTGTTCCTCCTTTGCTATCCTCCCAATTCGAAAAGAACATGTATTTGCTTACTCCTAGGCACTAAATCTATTAAACTGCATACCAGGATAATCAAAATGTTACAATAAAATTTTTTGAAAAAATCACACAATGCACGCTTTACCTCGGAAACTACAAGGATAATTTTTATGTACTTTGGTTAACAAGTAGTACTCCTCGACAACTTTCATAATATATCTCTCAAAGGAGTTGAGAAAAACAAGTGTTTTCGTATACAGAAAAATAAAGAAAATAGCTATAACTCCTCCTTTACAGGATCATGACAAAACTAGTGTCACAGTCCTTTTTTAATAATGTTATTATTATTATTACTATTATCCTGCAAAAGGAGGGCTCTTGTAGTTTCTGAAAAAATGAGCAATTTGTATTTTTGGCCACTTGCTTTCTTCGCTGATGCAGAAAAATTCCAAGGAAGCTCCGTATTGTTAGTGTCCCAAACCAATAATATTTAAAATGTGGCAGGATTTGGAATATCTATGGATCACCGACCATGTTAAGCTGCTGCGCTTAGTGCTATGCGATTATTTTTTTAACGATTTATACGTAGGTTGTTGTCTTGGCTAAATAAAGCATCCCAAAAGTATGCGTCTATTATTATGAACTGTAATGAAAACTAACGAATTAAATAAATACGCACACGTTTATTAGATTTTTTATATATTTTACTTGTATTTGTTTTCTTGTGGTTGTGTGCACATATTTCGATATTTTCAATTTGTCATGAATTTAGCTTCAATTTAGAATTAATGTATGATCGAAATTTCTGGTATTTAGTTGTTTTTGTTTAGCTTTCATAAATGTTATGTTTAATTTAGTGTTGTTATTTTTGCTCACAATCATATGTTTTAATATTCCATCGTTAAATACGTTGTATATGTTGTATGTTTATTAATAGTTAAATATGCTTTAAAAATAAATGTATTTATTTCTGTTTTATATGTATCACCAAAAACAACACACATGCAATTAGTTATTGTTTTCACTGCTGACAGCATTAAGTTGAACGCTAGATTATCAAATTGAAATCGAATCAGTATCGAGGGATTATATAAAGCACTAAAACTCAGTGTGAAGATTAAATTTCGGTGTCTGCTTTGCCATCAGCGGCTATATAATATATACTATGCGCTATAGATTACATTACTGGTAGATCTAGCTTGCTATTTTGATATAAACGCAAGCTATAGCCTACTAAAATAGAATAGATCGCCGAAGTGACACAACTGCATGAATGCCAATAACGCTTAGAAGTGTCTCCTTCAAATATGTACATTGTGTTTTCTTTTTTTTTTTTCAATAAATTTATAAACTTAAGCATTTTATTTACATTGGCATTATGGGCCTGCAACTAGCTCTCTCTCTAAACACGTATGATTATAAATATAAATATCAGTTAATGGCTTAACATGCTTTATACAAACTAACTTTGCTTCTATAGTTTTTTTGTTAACGGTTTGCTATTTTGTAATAATGTTGAGGTTGCGGACTTGCATTTGTTTATTGCTTAAGCCCTTCTGCAGTTAAAAAGACAAATTAGTATAAAAATTATAAACAAACAAATGCAGAGTTTATGCGTTGAGCCTCTCTCGCTCAACTTGTCAACGGTTTGGGGTAACAATGTTTTGAATTTATCAATTATTGTGCTGCACTGCAAATGATTTGTAATTTATTCAAAAATTGCCATTATGTAAATATGCATACTCTATTTGTTGCTTAATTATGTGTTTGTGTTTAAATATTTAAGTGTCAACATTGTGAATTGTGTTAATTTGCTTTGTTTTCTACAATAATCATTTATTTTTATTTACAGCTAAAAATTTGTTGGTGTTCTCACTAAGCTGTCGGTATATCCAGCGATTGTTTTTTTCTTTATAAATATTTGTATATATATTTAATAATTAGTGCTTGCTTTAATACTGTAACTTCAAGTGTCTATTATTAATTAATTATTGCTGCCCATTACATGTTGTTCTTGTTCTTGTTTTTTAATTGAAATGTACACACAGTATATAATTTATATAGATTTTGAGTTTTTTAATATTGAATTCATTTACAAAATGCTTCGTCACTTTGAGTATATGTTTTATTATCATGTATAAGCATAAATTTAGTTGTAGTTTATATATAAATACAGTTACAGTTAGTGCTTGCTTGCGTACATTTACAAATATCCGTTACTATAAGTACAATACAAATTAAAATTTAAATGAGCGCTTCGTGACTTTTTATATCAAATAAAATAGAGTTACAATATATAAAAACCTAGTTTAAAAATTACAAATATAAATCAAATGTGTAAGCACAAATACTGATCAAGACATACAAAAAACTGTTTGCTTTCAATTTGTCAGCTTACCAAATCTATATACTGTATATGTATACTATATAAGTGTGTCTGTGTGTGTGGTGTGCATATATAAATATCTAGGCAAAATACACGTTTTGTTCGTGGCTATATGTGTGACATATACAAGTTGCCCTCGAACCTAGGACGTTGAATACTTTTTCTTCGCTTGCATAATCACTAAATGTAATTCTGTATACGAGTGTGTGTGTGTGTGTAAATATTAGTTGTATGCAGCATAACTGGTCATAATAATACAAACTATAGCTAATCGCTTCTGCTTGCTATATATACAAATACAAATTCTGTGCTCTTCTCTACCAAAATTGTGCTGCTTGTGGCATTTCCATTGCAGTCTCTGCTACAATTGTTGTTGCTGCTGTTATATCTGCTGCTGCTGTTGCTGTTGTTGTTGCAGTTGCAGCTTCAGTAGACTGTGTTAGCTAGGGACATCAGGAGTGCTTGTCTGTCAGCTCAGTCCAGCGCGACTCGAAGAACTTGCGCATGCCATGACCCGCTTTGCCCACTGGCGAATCATCCTCATTAAACATTTCGCAATTGTCGAATATCTGCCGCACATCGTTGCAAAAGTCTTCGCGACATTTGTAGCTGTAAACATAGCACACACACACACATTTAATATTTGTTTAAACAAATGTAAATAGCGTTCACTTACATCAAGTCCTGTAATTTCTTTTTGATTGTGGATAGGTCCATGGGCACTTTAATTATCTTGCGATATGTGGGAAACTGTTTGGTGTTTACTGGCAATAGAAATGGCCAAGAGTCCTCATGCAGCTAATTATAGCAAATTATATGGTTAAGGTTAGGTTAGGTTATGGTTAATAGTTAGCGTTAGCTTTCAGTTTGTGTACCTCCATTTCGCCCAGCAGCGTCTTGCAGACGGCCAGCTCCTTGATGAGCTTCTTGGTGGCATGCTTCTCCTTCTTCTCCTGCTTCAGCTTCTCCTTGGCCTCCTGTATGGCGTGTATGTTGATGGGCGGCGGCGACATTTGTGTGCCCGCCATGGCAGCGGCTACAGCTGGCGGCGTGGGCGTGCACGCCCTTGGCGAGGGCATCAGCTGAGGCTGCGACTGCGGCTGCTGCTGGGGCGGCGAGTGGCAGGCAACATTGAGATGTGATGTGGGCGACGCTTGAAGCAGCAAAGGGGCCGCTGCATTGGGCGTTGGCAGCTGCAGGGGCGCAGGCAACGCTGGCGGCGGCGGTGGCGTAGGTGTGGGCGCTGGCGTAGGCGTTGGCGTTCGTGTGCGCGTGGGCGTGACAGCGCGCGGTGACATGGGCACAAATTGCATGGGCTGCGGCACAGAGGCAACAACAAAGTTGCTGGGCGGCAGAATGCCCGAGGGAAAGCTGGCATTCTCCTCCAGCGGCACGCCATTGTTGTTGCCCAGATGCGCCTGAAAGCGGCTGCCATCAATGGAGTTGTTATGATGCGCGTCGTCGTAGCTGGCGGAGGCAACCGAATGAGCAGGACTGCAACAAGTTGGATACGCCCAAATGAAAACAAGTTCAAAGCAAATAATCAATTGCAGCTTACCTTAGTGGCGCTGGCAAGGATGTCATGGACTCATCATGCGATGAGTTCAGCGACTGCTGTGAGCTGTTCAGCAGCAACTGATGCTGCTGCTGCTGCTGCTGCTGCTGCTGGTGCTGCACATCGTTGAGGCAGAGCTGCTCCATGCTGCCGCCGGCTGGATGCAGCTGCTGTTTGTCGCTGCCACGTCGCTTGGCAGCGCTGCTCGAGTCACGATCCCGTCGCGATTTGCTGCTGCTGCTGCTGGTGCTGCTGCCGCCGCCGCCGCTTGTGGCAGCGCTGCGTTTCTTCGGAGGCGGCGCACGCGTAATGCAGCCATGGCAGTACCACTTGCCACGCGGCACCTTCAGCAGCGGCGGTATGTAGCAGTCGGCGTGGTAGGCGCGCGGACACAGATCGCAGTAAATCATTTTGCCCACGGGCGCGGGCCGATGGCCGCCGCAGACGATGCACTTGCGCTCATTGGTCGCCTTGTTGACGCACTCGTAGCAATACCTACAAGAGAAGCACAGAAGAGAGAGATTGTGAGCGTGAGTGGCAGCGGCATTAGGCAGTGGCAATTGTGGATTGGAGGACGCGGCACAGTGCACAAAAAATAAAATAAAAATTATGAGATAACAAAAACAAACGCAAACGACGCGACAGTATGTATGATAAATGAGGTTAACGAGACGTTATGCAAAGTTAATATTTGTGTGAACACACGCACTCTCTATCGATCAATCTATCTATCGATCTGTTTCTCGCTCATTCACTCTTTTGTTACTCACCAATCGCCATCGGGTATGTTGTCCATTTTGGGCTTAAAGCAGTAGGTGTGGTAGCCCTTGTCGCAGCCATCGCATAACAGCAGTTTATCCTCATTCTCGCCTGAGGTGCAGAACTGGCAATTCTGTAAGGAGTTTGAATATTTGCAAGAGTTTGTAGTAGTGCCTGAACGTCGTCGCTGTCGCTGCTGCTGCCGGCTGCCCTTGCCGCGGCTTGCACTTGCTCTCAGTTTAAAATCACTGTCCGCGTCCGAGTTCGAGTCGATCTCACTGTCCGAGGTCGAGTTCAAGTTCAAGTTCAAGCTGTAGTTGTTGTTCGAGTTCGAGTTCGAATTCGGATTCGAGTTTGTGTTCTCTGTCTTCGTCGTATGTCCGTTTTGTGCCAGAGCTTTCAGATTGATTTTAATTGTCATGGGTGGCGGAGGCGTAGGCGTAGGCGTAGGCGTAACAACTGCTAGCTTTTCTTTTTGCTTGCTCTTCTTGGGTGTTGGCTTTTTATCTTTTGCTTTCTCTTTTTCTTTGTCCTTTTTCGATTGCTTGGCTTGCTGTTGTTTCTTTTTTGGTGTTGCCTGCTTTTTGTCGCTGCCCTTTTTGCTGTTGGACTTGTTGTTCTTTGTGCGCGTTGCATACTTTTGAGCGCACAATTCAAATTCGTTCGTTCCATTGCCACATTTCATTATGTTTCGTTTTCGTTTGTTGCGGTTATATGGGTATTGTGTTGCGGTTCGTGTCACGGTTTCAGTCAAGTCACGTTTCGTTTCGTTTCGTTGGTTCGTTGGGATAAGTTGCGATCGTTGGTTGAAGCGGGCAAAACGGGTAAAACGGGTAATGGCAACAAAAGCATTCAAATTGTAAAAAACAAATGACGGTATGGTTGGATGTATGCGTGTGTGTATGTTATGTATGATTGTATGTGTGAAGGTGTGTATGTATGTATGTGTGTGTGTGAGTATTAAAGCGTTAAATTCGTTTTTTTGATTTTGGATCAAGAGTACACCATTGAACACCACAAACAACAAACAAGTCAAACATTCAGCCAAAAGGTGTTAAGAATGGTAATAAAAAAGAAAAAACAATAAAAACATTGAATTAATTTTGTATAGCAAGTCAATAAATTATTTGTTTTTTAAATGCATACTGCAAGGAATCAGCAAAGTGTAACTACTAAAGACTAGTTAACAAATTGAAATATTTACGATAAGCAAAATTAATCAAAAAAACATAAATATTCGAATATATAAGGCTCATTGCTTAGTTTAAAAATATGTTACTAAATTTTCTGCTGTTCAGTTAAAATAATTTCTTTAATTATTCTATTAAATTGAAATCTTTTTTAGATTATATAATTATGAATTTGTAATTTTTTTATCATTCAGATATTTCTATTTCTACGCGTAATTTCTTAAATTTCAGCATAAAATACTACAAAATATATTATTTATTTTTAAGTAATTAAATCATTCTAAAATTGTTAGTGCGTGCAAGTGTTTGTTAATTACATTAGTGTGTGTGTGTGTGAGTAAATAAAAGGCAACGCAACCGAGTAGAAAATTGAAAAATGACTTGAGGGTTAAGATACGGTATGACTTGAATGGTTATGCAGAGTTAAATAGGTATGGTGTGTGTGTGTGTGTGTGTGAGTGTGGGTGAGTGTGGGTGAGTGTATGTGGGTGGGGTGGGGTGGTGAGGGTGCCAAGCTAAAAGTTAAGCCTAAAAAAATAGCAATACCAAAAAATACAGCAAAGGGAGCAACTTACCGCCTTCATGATGCTCTTGTCCCAGGCAACGCAAGACTCGAGCACATAGAGCGCCATGGCCAGCTGGGCGGTGGTGTGGGAGCGGGCGACGGCATCGCGCCACTGCACCAGACCCTTGGGTATGTTCTCGATCTTTTCATTCGTTTCGCTGTCGCAGTTGCTGGCCGGCGAAGCGGCACCCGAGCACGAGTCCAGGTTGCCGGCAGTGATAGCTGCTGCCGCCGCCTCACAGGGCGTGGCATTGGCATTGGGCGCAGCTGCAGCAGCGGCGGCAGCCAAGGCCATGGTGCGCTCATTGAAGGCAGAGGCATTCATATTGCCGCCTGGCTGCTGCTGAGCCAGCAATTGTTGCTGCTGTTGCTGCTGCTGCTGTTGCTGTTGTTGTTGCTGCTGTTGCATTTGCAACAAATAAGCCGCAGCCGAGGCTGAGTTTTGTGTCTGCGTTGACGTCTGTTGATTTTGAGCTATGACCGCCAGATGCGCATCGCCTGTTTGGCTGCCCAGTGGCGGCTTGAGATAGCGTCGCTCAATGTTGGCCTCCAGATCGATGATGCGTTCCCGTATCATGGGTATGATGCTAACAAAGTCTTCCTCGCTGAGCTGCTCCTCCAGCTGCAGCGGAACTTCGTTGTCGGTACGCGTGGGCAGCTGCCAATTCTTGAGCTGCATTGAGGCGCTGGCAATTTTATCCTCCAGAGATTCCAGTTGCTCCAGCAACGCCAGCTCCACACGCTTGGCCACCTTGGGATTCCAGTCGCCGGCACGATCCGGTTGCATGTACTCCTGCACCAGCTGTTGCGCCTCCTGCAGCTTCAGCTGATAGTTCACGCCCAGCGGCTGCTCCAGGCTAAGGAAACGTTGCAGATTCTCCTGCAGCTCCCGTTCCCGCAAGCCCGAGGGGTTGAGCGTCTTGAGCAGCTGGCGCAGCTTCTGCTCATCGTCCAGCTGCCACCAGCCGTAGCGCTGGCGACGCGGCACATAGACGCCGTGCACCTTCTGGGGAAAGCCTGAGAGCTTCACCTGCTCCAGCAGTCGATGCTCATCGGGGGTCATGGAGAGGGGCAAGGGTATATCGATGGGTATGTAGGTTTGCACACTGCTCAGCGACATGTTGGCTATGTTGTGATAGTAGGCCTGGGACAGGGCCTCGTCCAGACGCAGC